>NW_020209603.1:0-2428 GCF_003025095.1 Trichoderma harzianum CBS 226.95 | reverse complement strand
TAATAATAATAATAATAATAATAATAAATAAATACCTAAATAGATTATTTAAATCTAGTAAATAAGGAAAAGGTTCTAAAGCCTTTTTAAATTACTGAAATATATATATTCTAGTATAGCTTTCTAAAAGATCTTTAAATCCTATAATTAAATTAGCTATTAAAATAAAATAATAAAATAAAAATAAATACCTATAAGTTTATATTTTAATTTAAATTTCTTATTAATAAAAATAAGGACTATTCCTAAATAGGAATTTTAGTTATTTAAAGTTTAAATATTAAAGATTATAGAAAAAGTACTATAAGATTTTAAATTAGCTTTAATATATAAATTTAAATTTAATAAAGCCTTATTATAATTATTTTATAATATTAGTTTAATTAATTATAATATAGTTACTAATAAAAATATTAGTTATTTAATTATAAATAATAATAATAATAATATAATAAATAATTATAAGATAATAGAATAATAAAATAAATAATAATAAAATAATAAAATAAAGAATAATGAAATAATAAAATAAAGAATAATAAAATAATAAAATAAAGAATAATGAAATAATAAAATCAAGAATAATAAAATAATAAAATAAATAATATTAAAATAATAAAATAAATAACTTACTTATTGTAAAAAGATAAAAGGTTATTAAATGAATTTAAAGATATAGTATTAAAAGAGATATTATTTTTAATTAAAAAAATTAATATCTTATGTAAAGCTGTATCTTTATTAAATTTATTATTAATAACCTTTAACTTTTTATTTTATATATTTAAATTAAATAAAAAGTTATATATTAAAGAAATAATATTAGCTTCTAAAGAAAGTAAGTTATTAATAATTAAATTATAAGGGCCTATTAATAAAAAGTTATTAAGTAAATTATTAGTTAATTAAATTTAATTAACCTAAATAGCTTTAAGTTACTAAATGTCTTAATTAGTTTAATATAAAATATAATATTAATATTATAATTTATATATAATAAATAAATTATTATTATTTATAATTAAATTATTATATTTATATTATAATAAATATATTATAATTATAAAAAACCAGAAGTTTTATTAAATTAATTAAAAAAAAATAATAACTTACTTCTTTTTCTAATTCTTTTTAGATTCCTTATTATAAGCTATAAGGGGGTGTTTTGATTAGTAGTAATAGACTAGATTTAATAATTTAAAGCCTTTTAGTTAATAAATAGCTTTAAATTCATAACTAAAAAACTATTAATAAAATAATAATATAATAATAATAAAATAAATAATAAAATAATAATAAAATAATAACTAACCTTGTATAGCGTAGAGTCTTTATATTTTCACTGTAATATATTGCTATTTTTACTATAGTGACCTATGCGGAAGATAAATCCTAAGATTTCAAAAATATACTATAATTATAAATAACTATCTAAAAGTAACCTTAAAAAAATTATATTAATATTTTAAAAAATTATTTTATAATAATATAATTACTAATCTAATTAATAATATTTTTATTATATTTTATAATCTTTTTATAAAAGAGAAAGGCTAAGTTAAAGTAGTAGCATTTAATATTTAATTTATATATATTTTATATAATATAACTTAAAATTTAAAAAGAAATATAATTTTTACTTATATAAATTATATAAAAAATATTTTCTTTTTTAATTTTATTTATATATATAATATAAAATCCTAAAGTAAAGTATTTTTTAAATTCTAGCTTAATTAATTAATAAAAATTAATATTAAATTCTTTTAATAATAAATTATGTAATTATATATTTATAAATATTTTTTATATATTTTATTTAATTTTTTTAAGCTGTTTTTTCTTTAACTAAAGATATAAGTAGTTTTGGAAAGTGCTCTACTTATTGCAGCGCACGGGCCACTATAGTGAAAATAGTAATATATTACAGTGAAAATAGGAAGACTCATAGTGTATTTCCATTTCCCAATTTTTTCCTAATTTAATAGGTAATAAATCCCTTGTAAATAGGTTAATTTAAAAAATATAAATTTTTAAATCCTTATTTTCTTCTAATTTAAATTCAGGCCTATTATATATAGAATCGCTAGTTATACTAGCTTCATTATTAATAATAGAGGAATTTAAATATAAAAAAAGGATCAGGATCAATGTTATTATAAATAAGTAGTAGTTTAGAATTTAAATTAGTAGCTTTATAAGCTTCTTCTTTAAAATTATTAATTTCTTTATATTTATAATTAGAATCTATTATAAAGAAATATTATTATAATAAAAAACTATTATTATAGAGGTTATATTTATTATTAAGAGGGTTAGGTTAGTAAAGCTGCAATAGCTAAGTCAGAGGAAGGCTATACCCTAGCCTTTAGTTTAAAATCTAGAATTAATCTATAGCCTAACTTAATTAGCTATAGCTAACTAAGTT
>NW_020209602.1:0-2429 GCF_003025095.1 Trichoderma harzianum CBS 226.95 | reverse complement strand
ATAGTATTAATAATTTAAAGGAATTAGAGTATATTAAATATAAAAAGCAGAAAGCGTAAGAAGTAAAGGCAGCTTATTAAGCTAATATATTATTATTTAATTTATCTAGTCCTATAACTTAAGGTTCCGTAGTTAACGCTATTAATTAAAATACTTTTAACCCTTTTTTACTAAACTTAGACTTTAGTAGAAGTTATTTATAAAGTTTTTTAAGTATTTAAGGTCCTTAATAGTTTACTATAAGTTTTTTATTTTATTATAGCCTTTTTATTTTACTAAGTATTTAATTTATTAAGTATTTTTATTAAATTTTATTATCTTAAGTTTCTTAACCTTATATTTAAGTTCTTTACCTTAAATAATAATTTTATCCTATATAACTTTACCTATTTCTTTATCTACTAGTACTTTTTCTAATAGTAAAATATAAAAATTTAAATATATAGTTTTTCTTTATTTTCCTAGGGTAAGTAGAAGATTTATTTTATAATTAATAAGTGTAATTTTTTTTATAACTTTATAAAGTTTAAGTTTCTTAAAATTAAGTTTATTACTTAGCCTATTTGTCTTAATATTTAGCTATTTATCGTTTTATAAATGTTAAAGTAGGTAAACTATATCTCCTTCCTTAAAGGTTAATTTTCTAATCCTTTTAATATCTGTAAATTTAACTATTCTTTATTTAACGAATTTAAGTTATATTTATAATTTTTAATATAATTCCTTAAGTTTATCAGCTATAATAATAACTTTATTAGTATTTTTTCCTTTAATAAGTAGTTAATGTAAATTTAGTTTAAACTTATAGTTTACGTAAAATAGTAAGTAGTTTATAGATTCTACCGGTGTATTATTATAGGATACTTAGGCGGTTGGTAAGTATTTTACTTAATTATCTTAGTTAAAGTTAACGTAGTACCGTAAGTATATTTTAATAATTTAATTAATTTATTTTATTTATTTATCTATTTAGGGGTAGTAAGCTATACTAGCTTTATATTTTAGTTTAATTTTTACTATAAGTAATTACTAAAATTTTAATATAAATATTAATCCTTTATCTAAGATAATTTTATTTAGTAATCTATAATTTATATAAATATATTAGAAAAATATATAAGCTAAGTCTTCTACAGAGCTTTATTCTTTTATTAAGATAAAGTAGGCTATTTTTAAAAGTTAGTTAACTACTACGAAAATACTATCTTAAGTATTATTAGTTATAGGTTTTTTTAAAGGTGGAAGCTTTATAATATAGTTAAATATTATTAATTCCTAATTTTTAACTGGAATTAGTAAAAGTTATAGTTTTCTATAAGGAAGATAGTATAATACTTTAGCTTATCTATATATTATATATTTTAATATAACCTTTTATACTTATTTTTTAATATCTTTAAATTTAAAGTATTATATAATTTATTATATAGTTTTTCTAATTTTATAGTATCCGTTAAGCTTATGTATATAGACTGATTTTACTACTTTACTTCGTAGGTTTTCTAATACCTAGATAAGTCTATTTAGTATTAGGTATCTAGTATTTATAAAAATACCTTCTAGGTATTATTTATTTTCCTAGTTCTTAACGTATTCCTTTATATTGTTAATAATTAGGTTATCTATTTTAATTTAATATAAGATATTAATTAATTAAATAACTAGGTTTTTATATTAGTTTTTCTTTAGTATTTGTACCTTAACTTCTGGGATTTTTTAGAAGTAGTTTAAGTGCCTGCTAAATATATTAGCGTATTTATTATTTAATTTACTATAGTGTTTAATAGTAAGCTTAAACTCAGAGAGTCGTTTATAATATTTAATTTATTTATAAAATAGTTTTTATATTATTATAAAGTAAGTAATATTCCAGTAGTTTATAAAAATTATTATTAAAAATTAACTTCCTTTATAATAGTATTTTTAATACTACTTACTAAGCGCTTAGTATATAGCTATAAACTCTTTATTATCAATAAGATATTTAAGTTCTAGTCTATATAGTTTCTTAGAGAAGTAGGTAATAGGCTTAAGCCTTTTTTTTTTATATTATCTAATTAGCTAAGTACTCCCCCGATTATATAATTTAAGGTATTAGTTTTAATTATAATAGGTTTATTTAGGTTAAATATTATAAGTACTAGTGTATTTATAAAAGCTTGTTTAAAGCGTTTAAAGGCTATTAGAGCGTCTTATATTAATTTAAATTTAACGTTTTTTTTTATTAAATCCGTAAATAGTATAGTAATTTTTAAAAAGTCCTTAATAAAGCATTAGTAGTAATTAGTAAGTCCTAAGAAGCTTTATACTTACTTAACGTTCTATAGTAGTTCCTAATTATTAATTACCTTAAGTTTCTTAGGGTTTATTTAAACTTTACCTAGGGTAATAATATATTTTAAAAATATAACCTTCTGTATATAAAAGTT
>NW_020209601.1:0-2456 GCF_003025095.1 Trichoderma harzianum CBS 226.95 | reverse complement strand
TAAAAATAAAAATAAAAATAAAAATAAAAATAAAAATAAAAATAAAAATAAAAATAAAAATAAAAATAAAAATAAAAATAAAAATAAAAATAAAATAAAAATAATATTTAAAAAATAAAAGAATAATTTAAAAAAGTATAATTAAGCTTTTATAAAAGTATAATAAAGATTTTTTTATAAAAGTAAAGTTAAAAGTAAATTATTATTTTTATTATTATTAAATTACTATTATTATTAATAATACCTTTTTTTTTTTTTTTAAAATTACTTTTATTTTAATAAAATAATATATTATAATAAAGTAATCTCTCCTAGGTATAGAAAATAAACTACTTAACTAAAATTAAAATAATAAGTTACTATTAAACCTTTATTTAGTAATTATTAATTAATATTTTACTAATTCTTTTACTTAGTAATAGCTTAATTAATCTACGTTTTCTTTTTTATAATTAATTTAAATTACTTTCTTTTACCTTTTTTATTCTTTAGGCTTTAGTAAACCTTCTTTATAATATTAATAATATCTTTATTATAAGTTTTTATAATAATAGCTATTATTTTAGTTATAATTATAGTTAGTTTTTTATTACCTTTAGCTATTATAACTATTTATATTATTAAAAAGGTTTATTACTTTTATATAAGGTATATTATTTTATTAGGTAGTTTTTTATATTATATATATAATTTATTTTTAAAGATTATTACTACCTTTTATAACTTAACAGAAGGATACTTATTTAATTTAATTAAGTTATTAAACTATAAATTATAAAGCTTAAAGTTTATATTATATTTAAACTTTATTATTTAGGCTATTTTATATATATATTTTAAATTTAGTCTTAAATATTAATATAGTAGTTATACTTTATAACCTAAATTTTTAAAATTTAACTTAGTTAGCTATAGTTAATTAGGTTAGGTTATAGATTAATTTTAGATTTTAAACTAAAGGCTAAGGTATAGCCTTTCTTTAACTTAGCTATTGTAGCTTTACTAACCTTTTTAATAATATAATAAAGTAATATATTATAATAAAAAAGATATTAACTTAATATACTATTAGCTAATTATAATACTTGAACTTTTTTATTATTACTTAATACTTAAAGTATTTATAATAACTTTATTAAATAAAAAATATAGTAAAATATATATAAAGTTTAAATATTTAATATATTATTATTTTAAAGTTATTTTTTATATTAGTTTATTGATATATTAATTTACTTTTTAATAAAAAATCTTTTAATTTACTTTTAAATATATATTATACTTTATTATTAATCTTTTATTAAATTATTTATTAATTATCTTACTACTTATACTTTTATTTATATATTTTCTTTTTTAAATTAATTTAAATATATTATTTTCTTTTTTTAACTTTAAGCTTTTTATAAATATATAATTATATAATATTTATTTATTTTTTTATAATTTAAATACTATTTATAATTAACTTTTTTATATTATAATAGTAATTTTATAATTTTATAATATTCTTTATTTATTCTTTTATTTATAAATTATTTATTATATTAAATTTATTTTTTAATTATATATTATTAATAAATAACTTTAGGAGAAAAATATAATAATTATAGTTTTTATACTTAATTTATTACTTTTATTAATTTATTAACTTAACTAAGTTATTAAATACTATTACTATTATTAATTATACTTATATTATATTTATTAAATTTAAAAACTTTTTATATTTAGTAAATAGTTTTTAATATTTTAATATACTTAATTTTTATTAAGTACTTAATTAAAAAATAATAAACTTTTTAATTATATATAACTTTAAATTTTTAATTATATTAAGCTTAATTAAGTTAACTAGCTTTTTATAATATTAAAGATATTAATATATATAAAAGTATAATAATTAAAAAACTTAATTTTGTATTTATAAAGTTTAAAATTAATAAATATAAAATAAATTAAAAAATTATATAAATAGCTTAATATAAATAATTAAAGAATTTTTTTTATAAAACTTTTTATTTTTTAACTTTATATACTACTTTATATAAAACCTAGCTATATATACTTAAGTAAATTTAATTAAAAAGTTTAATTAATATTTTAATTTACTACTTAAATTAAACTATTTATAACTTTAATAATTAATTAAGTAATATTTATTTTATAAGTTATTATATTTTAAAAAGATTTAATATAAATTTCTTAAAATAAAACTTAAGAAAAGAATAAATACCTTTAATATAAAATATAATTATATTACTAAAGTATATATATTAATTAACTTAGGTATTAATAATTTTTTCTTTATATAGTATAAGTTATTAATTTTAAATATATATAACTTCTTTTATATAATATAAAAAATATTACTACTTAAATTTTATAAATTATTTATTATATTCTTCTTTAATTAAAAAGTTAATAAAATACTAAAATTAATAAAATAAATTTTA
>NW_020209600.1:0-2465 GCF_003025095.1 Trichoderma harzianum CBS 226.95 | reverse complement strand
TAATAACTAAAAAAAATATTATACTATTACTACTAATTTTAGAAATTAGAAATTAACTTATAAAAGCTAAAGTCTTTACTTTATTAAACCTTAAAGAAGCCTATAACTTTATTTATATAAAAAAAAGTAATAAATAAAAAACTACCTTTAAAACTAAATATAAATTATATAAATATAATATTATATAATTTAAATTAACTAACGCCTCTGTAATATTTTAAAAAATAATTAATTATATACTATAAGACTATATAGATTATTTTATTATTATATACCTTAATAATATTCTTATTTATTTTAAAAACTTAAAAAAATATAAGGAATACGTTAAGAAGGTATTATAAATACTCTAAGATAATAAACTCCTAGTAGAACCTAAGAAATACAACTTCTATATATAAAAGGTTATATTCCTAGGATATATTATTACCCTAGGTAAAATTTAAATAAACCCTAAGAAACTTAAGGTAATTAATAACTAAAAACTGCTTAAAAATATTAAGTAAGTATAAAGCTTTTTAGGACTTACTAACTATTATTAATGCTTTATTAAAGACTTTTTAAAAATTACTATATTATTTATAAACTTAATAAAGAAAAATGTTAAATTTAAATTAATATAAGATACTTTAGCTGCCTTTAAATACCTTAAATAAACTTTTATAAGTATATTAGTACTTATAATATTTAACTTAAATAAACTTATTATAATTAAAACTAATACCTTAGATTATGTAATTAGGGGAGTACTTAGCTAATTAGATAATATAAAGAAAAAGAAGCTTAGGCCTATTGCCTACTTCTTAGAGAAACTAAATAAACTAAAACTTAAATACCTTATCTATAATAAAAAGTTTATAATTATATATTAAGTACTTAGTAAGTAGTATTAAAGATACTACTGTAAAGGAAATTAATTTTTAATAATAATCCTTATAGATTACTAAAATATTACTTACTTTATAATAATATAAAAACTATCTCGTAAATAAGTTAAGTATTATAAATAACTCTCTAAGTTTAAGCTTTTAATTAAATACTATAGTAGTTTAGATAATAAATGCGCTAATATTGTAATAACAATTGGAAAGGGTGCCAATTGAGCCAATAGACCTGTAAAAGATCCGCCAATGCTAGCAGCCTAGGCTAGCACTGCCCTTTACAACAGCTTATAGAGTCCTTATTGGAATCCCGTTATAAATATACTTAGCAGATATTTAAACTACTTTTAAAAAATCTTAGAAGTAAAAGTATAAATACTAAAAAAAAATTAGTATAGTAACCTAGTAATTTAATTAATTAATATTATATACTAAATTAAAATAGATAATTTAATTATTAATAATATAAAAGAATACATTAAGAACTAGGAAAATAAATAATACTTAGAAGGTATTTCTACGGATATAGGATATCTAACACTAGATAGACTTATCTAAATACTAAAAGACTTATAAAGTAAAGTAGTAAAATTAGTTTACGTATATAAGCTTAACAAATACTATAGAATCTAAAAAACTATATAGTAAATTATATAATACTTTAAATTTAAAGGTATTAAAAAATAGGTATAGAAGGTTATATTAGAATATATAATATATAAATAAGCTAAGGTATTATACTATTTTTCTTATAGAAAACTATAACCTTTACTAATTTTAGTTAGGAATTAGGAATTAATAACGTTTAACTATATTATAAAGCTTCTACCTTTAAGAAAACCTATAATTAATAATACTTAAGATAGTATCTTTATAGTAGTTAATTAATTTTTAAAAATAACTTACTTTATTTTAGTAAAAAAGAAAAGCTTTATAAAAGACTTAGCTTATATTTTTTTCTAATATATCTACGTAAACTATAAACTATTAAATAAAATTATTTTAAATAAAAGATTTATATTTATATTAAAATTTTAATAATTACTTATAGTATAAATTAGACTAAAACATAAGGCTAGTATAGCTTACTACCCTTAGATAAATAAATAAATAAAATAAATTAACTAAATTATTAAAATATACTTATAATATTACGTTAACTTTAATTAAAATAATTAAGTAAAATACTTACTAACTGCTTAAGTATTTTATAATAGTACATTAGTAAAATCTATAAACTACTTACTATTTTACGTAAACTATAGGTTTAAATTAGATCTATATTAACTACTTATTAAAAAAGAAAATACTAATAAAACTATTATTATAATTAATAAACTTAAAGAACTATATTAAAAATTATAAATATAACTTAAATTTATTAAAAGAAGAATAACTAAATTTATAAATACTAAAAGAATTAAAAAACTAACCTTTAAAAAGGGAAATATAGTTTACTTACTTTAATATTTATAAAATAATAAGTAGTTAAATATTAAAATAAATAAGCTAAGTAATAAACTTAATTTTAAAAAACTTAGACTTTATAAAATTATAAAGAAAATTAGACTTATTAATTATAAA
>NW_020209599.1:0-2494 GCF_003025095.1 Trichoderma harzianum CBS 226.95 | reverse complement strand
TTTTTTTTATAATAATTTTATAATTAAAGTATTTTTTTTATACTTAAAGTAATACTTTAAGAAGTATTTATTAAACTTTTAGTAATATTATAATAATACTTTTTTAAATTACTTACTTAATTATAGTTAAAACTTATAAAAATATATACTAAAGGTAAGTTATTTACTTAATAATTAAAACTTTCCTAACTTAGTAAATTAAATTAAGGTATAATTTTAATTTTAAATTAAAATAAAAACCTTAAAGTATATAATTATTTAAAGTTTTATTTAGTTTAACTATTTTAACTTTTATTTATTATTTATTTTTAAATCTCCTTAAGAAGTTTAATAAATAACTATAATTTAATTTTTTTTTTATTTTTTAATCCTTAAGATTTACTTTTTAAAATAATTTATTTATAAAATTAACTTTTTTAAGTTTATATTTAATAATAAAGTTAAAAGGTAATAGCTCCTTTAACTATAATATTTACTTATTTAATAGTTTTTTTTTTTTTTATAAAATAGCTATAATTTAAATAATTTATTAAAATTTATATAAAGTAGTTTATATATATTATATAATACTATTATATTTAAAATACTTTTATAATAAATATATAATAAAGTATTAATTATTTTCTTATAATTATAATAAAATAGTATTAATTATAAAGTTTAAAGTATTTATTTTAATTTATAACTTAACTTTTAAATTAAAATATATTAAAATTAGTATTTTAAAGAACTTTTACTTTAATTATTTAAATACTATTTTTTTATTTTATTTTAGTAAAAAATTTCCTTTATTTTTTTTATAAATTATATTTAATTTTAAAATTATAATTTTATTATATTTTTTAATAAACCTTTAGTAAAAATTTATAAATCTTAAAAATAATAAAATTTTTATTATATTTTAAAAAATTAATTATACTTTAATAACCTTAATATAATTATACTTTATATAAATTCCCTTTAGGTTAATTATAAATCTTAAATAAAAAACTATATTTATATAAAATTTATATTTTTATAAATTTATATATAAGTTATATTTTATTAATTTATTAAGGATTTATTAAATATATTTTTAATATTTTATAAAATTACTATTATATATTAAAATATTATTAAAGTATATAATATAAATATAGTTTACTAACTTATATAGTACTTAATTAATATAATTTTAAAAAGTAATAAAAGTATTTATTAATTTAAAAAGTATTACTTAGTATTTAAAGTAACTATAGTAATAGTAAAATATTATTTTTATTTATTTTTTTTATAAATATAAATTTAATAATATATATTTTTAAAGTTAAGCTTTATATATACTTTTATTTTTTTTAATTTATTTAAAATTTTATAAATTAATAATAATAAAGCTTAGTTTTTATAAGTAATTTAGTTTAATATATAATAATTAATATAAAGGTATAATTTACTTTTTTTTTAATATAAAAATATTAAAGTATTTATAAAGTTATATAATTATTTAATTTATTTTTTTTATTTTATTTTCTAAAAGTATTTTTTAAAGATTTTTAGTTTATTATTTATAAAAAAGTAAATTAATCCTTATAAAGGTATTACTTTAGGTTTAAGGTTTATTCTATATATTAGTTTATTAAAAAGTATAAGTTTAACTATAGTTTTTTTATTAAAAATTTTTATATATTTATAATATTTAAGAAAAAAGTTTTTTTATTTTTTTTTATTATTTTTTTTTAATATTTATTTAAGTTTTTTATATAAGTAAAGTAAATATTAAATATATTTTATTTTTAAGTTTTTATTTTTTATTAACTTCTTTTATATTAAAATTATTTATACTTTAGCTTTTTTATTTTATTTATAAATTTATTTTTTTAAAATTATAACTTTAAGGTTTTTAATAAAAATATAATAATATTATATTTTATTTTTAAAGTTTAAAAAAATATTTAGTAATTTATATTATAGTTTTTTTAGTAATATACTTAAATTTAAGTTTACTATAATAAAAAAAAAATTTTAAATTTCTTTTATTATTTTTTAATTATTTATTATTTTATATAATTTTAGTATTTTTTTATATATATTACTTTTATAATTTTTTAAAAATAAAGTAAAGTTTATTTTATATAATAAAATATTTTTTAATTATATAAGTTCTTAATATATTATATTAATATTACTACTTTTATTTAAAATAAAAATTACTTTTACTTATTTATTTTTAATTTTAATTTTAATTTATTATTTAAAAGTAAGGCTTTATTTTTTAACTATAATAATAAGTATTAATAAAGTAAAAGTACCTTTATTATATTTTTATATTTTTTTTATAATTAAAATAAAATTTATTTTTATGTTTTTTTTTATTTATAAAGTTATTATAATATTTTATAATATATTATTAATTTTTATATTTTATATAATTAAGTATAATATAAGTATTTTTAAAATAAACTTTATTATATTTTTAATAAATTAATTTTATTATAAAGTTATTATTATTTTTATT
>NW_020209598.1:0-2496 GCF_003025095.1 Trichoderma harzianum CBS 226.95 | reverse complement strand
AGGTTTATATTAATATAATTATAATATACTTAAAATAATATTTTATTTTAGGGTATAAATAATATTATATATTACTAAAGTAATTTAACTAAATATTTTAAAATATAAGTAATTAATTTACTTTTTTACTTATTTATTATTATATTTAAATTATTTTCCTCCTTTATAAAAAAGTTAATATAGTTTTTTTTTTTATATTTATAATAGCTATAAGTATATTATAATTATAATTAATATATAATTTTTATTTACTTTAAAATTTATTATAACTTTAAGTAATTCTTTATTTTATATTATTATAAAAGTAATCTTTTTTTTAAAGTATTTTATTTTTTTATTACTATTATATTTATATTCTGTTTTAAAGAATATAAATTTTTAGTTAGTTTTATAATATTTTTTATTTAAAAACTATTTTAGTTTTTTAAGTATTAGTTTTTAATTTTATATAATATATATAATTTATAATATAAATTTTTATAGTTAATTTATTTTACTACTTTATAATATAATTTTATTTATTTAATATATATATTATAAGTAATTTTATTATTTTATAAATTATTAAAGATTTTTTAAAGTTTATAATATTTTTAAAAAAGTTTATTAAGTACTTTAATATAAGTTTTAAAGTTAAATTTTAACTTATTTAATTAATTTATAAATTATTATTTTTTAATTTATTTTTCTTTTAAAGTTATATTATATTATTCTTTTAATTTAAGCTTTTAGTATTTAAAATACTTTAGTTTATTATATTATTAATACTATTTAAAAGTATATACTTTAGTTTTTTTATTTTAATTATATTATTAAAAAATCTTTTTAGCTTAGTAAATAATATATTAATAGCTTAAGTAGTTCTTAATTTATCTATAGTTTTTATATTTTTTTAATATAGTTAAATATAATTTAAAAATTATAATATATAGTTTTTAAAATTTATAAGTAATTCTTTATTTATTATAATATCCTTTATAATATAAATTTATAATTAAAATTACTAAGTTTTTTTATAAAAATATATTATATTTTACTTTTTTTTTTAAATAATATATATATTAGTAAGTAATATAACTTATTTAATAAATTTTATAATAATTATTATTAATAAAATTAATTTAAAAATAATTTTATAATATTTATTAATAATTTACTTAAAGTTTTTATATTTTATTTATATTTAAACTTATAATAATTTATTATTTATTATTATATAATTACTATTATATAAGTTTATTTTAAAGTTTTTAGTAAATAAAAAGTTTAATACTTTACTTAAGGTTATAAATATTAACTTAATATTAAAATTTAATAAATTTATTAATTTTTTTAAATTTACTTTTAATAAAATTAATAATATTACTAAACTATTTTTTAAAAAATAATAACTTATATTTTTATTAAATTATATTATTAATTATAAAGTTTTTAATTAAGTTAGGTATAATTTTAAGTAGGGTTATTTTTTCTTTTATTTTACTTATTTCTTTTAATTTTTTTTTATATTAAAAGTAAATATTATTTTTTTACTATAATAAATTAAAAAATTTATCTAAAGTATAAACTTTTTTTTTTTAATTTTAAAATTTTATTTTTATATTTGTTTTTAAATATTTAGTAGTTTTAAGCTATATAACTTAGCTTTTTATAATTATAATACTTAAATTTTTTCATATATTATAAAATATTTAAATTTATTTTTCTAAGTCTTTTACTATTATTTTTAGTAATTCTTTTATAGTATTTTTTACTTTTACTTAGTAACTAAAGCTATAGTTTTTATTATTTTTTTATTTTTTTTTATATAAAGTTTAAATAGTAAATTATTTTAATTTATAGCTTTTTATTAAAATTTTACTAAAGTAATAGCTTTTTATTAATATTTATTAACTTTTTTTTTTACTTTATAAAGACTATTATAAAATATTTTCTTTAGTAAGTTAGTATTTTATTTAAGTTAAAAAGTTATTTTATTAAATTTAATTATATAAGTTATATCTTTTTTTATTTATCTAAGGTTAATAAATTTATTTTTTAAAGTTTATTATATTTTTATATTAAAAAATATTTTAATTAGTTTTTATTTAAAATATTGGATATTTAAATATATTTAAATAATAATAAAAAGATTTTCTTTAATAAAGTTATTATTTTTATAATTTTCTTAAAATAATTAAAATTAGTTTTTAGTAACTTTTTTAAAATAAGTAATAGTAAAAGTAATTTTAGCTTTTTTTTTTATAAAAGTTTATAAAAAATTATAAATATAATAGTAGAATTTAATAATAAATAAATAAAGCTTTTTAAAGCTTTTATTAAAAGATTTAAGGTACTTAAGTTTTATAATATTTTTATTTTCCTTTTTAAAATTATTAAACTTTTTTTTTTTTTATTTAAAATTGTCAGAGCCCATCTAAAGAGGGCGCGGTCGCGCAACGGCCGCGCACCGGCCACGTTACGGGGGCGCGAGCTAAGGGTTGCGAAGCCCTTAGC
>NW_020209597.1:0-2498 GCF_003025095.1 Trichoderma harzianum CBS 226.95 | reverse complement strand
ACTTTACTAAAGTAATAATTATTAAAAAATAAAAAATCCCTAAAATAATTAAAGAAATATAATAGTAAATAAATAAATAATATAAGAAACTTATATTTTATATTAACTAACTACTATATTACTAAACTAAAGAATAAACTATATAATATACTATATTATATAGTAATTAATAAAGAGGTATAATATTTTTATTATATAAGTATAATTTTACGTAGGTATAATTTTTAACTTTATTTAATTAAATAGAAAAGAAATATTAACTTAAATAATATTTTACTACCTTTACCTTAAGTACTAGCGTTTTATTATTATTACCTTTTTAATTTATAAATTAAAAAAATATATTAATATATTTAGCTTTTTACTTTATAAATTAAAATAATAATATTATTTTTTTACTTTATAAATTAAAATAATAATATTATTTTTTTACTTTATAAATTAAAATAATAATATTATTTTTTTAATTTATAAATTAAAAAAGCTTATAATAGCTTTTCCTTTATTAATTATATTATTACCTTTATTATAATAACTAAACCTTTATATATTAACTTTAGATAAATTAAATAATAAAATAGCTTAAGTTTTAGTAATTAATTTTAATAAAAAATAAAGTTATAAAGGCTATTTTTAAAATATTAATTATACCTAAAGATAATATAGTAAATTATAAGGCTAAGTTATTAAAATAAGCCTTAGAAATAATTATATTAAACTTATTAATCCTTAATATTATAACCTTTTTATAAATAATTAACCTTTATTAATAATTTAGCCTTAAGTATTAGTTAATTTTATAAATTTAATAATTATAATATATATATATTTAATAACTTTTTTATTATATATTTATAATAATTTTTAATTTTACTATTTTTTTATAATTTATAAAGTATTTATAAACTTTTTTAAAATTTTTACTTTAATTATAATATATATTTTTATACTAGTTTTTTTATAAATAATTATAAAAGTAATAGGTAAAAGTACTTATATTAAGCCTAAAGCTTAATATACTTATTTTTTTCCCCTTAAATTATAATTATAGCCCTTCTTTAATTAATTATTAATAAAAGCTAATTTTAAATTTATTTTAAATATTATTTATAATATTATTAATAATAATTATAAGTTTATTATTAACTTTACTTAATTATATAAATATATATAAATATAATAAAATAAATAAAGTTAATTACCTTTAAGTTTAAAAATATATAATTTCTTTTTACTATATTTACTATTATATTTACTATATATATAATTACTTTAGGTATTACTAATATTAATTAATATAAGTTTATTTTTTATTTAATAGTTTATATTATTAACCTTTAAAGTAATTTTAAATTTATTTATTTTTAGTAACTTAATTTTATTAACTAAGGCTTTATATAATATAGTAAATAATTTTATAAAATTTCTTTTTAGTATTACTTAATAAAATATATATTTTTATAAAAAATAATAAGTATAATTTTTTATTTAATATAATTAATTTAAGTAACCTTAAACTTTATATAGTATTAGTTTTTAAATATAAAAATTATAAAAATATAAGTATAAGTAAATAATTATTACTAAAGCTTTAAAAAGTAAATAACTTTTTAAATATTATAATAATTTAAAATATAATTAATATAATTATAAATATAGTTTTATTATATTAATATATTTATTATATTAATAGCTTATAGTATTAGTAAAGGTAATAATTAAATTAATTAATTATTAAATAAGTATTTAAGTATAAAATATTTATATTATTATAAAATAAAAGTACTTTAATATTATATTTATATAAAAAGATATTTATAATACTTAAGTATAAATAAACTATAAAAAACTTAATAATTATACTTTTACTACTATATTAATTAAACTATTTAATAAAAAAAAGGTTTTATATTTTATAAAATAAGTAAATAATAAACTAAATTAATTAATTAGCTTAATATAAAAATTTTTTATTATTTATAAATATAGAAGGAATTTTTAAAAGTTATAAACTTTAATAATATTTATAATATTAACTAATATAAGCTTCCTTTTTTTTAAGTTATTAATTAAATATACTTTAGTTTAGTATATAATATTATATAAGGTTTAATTAATAATAATAATAAAAAGGTTTTAATTTTTTATAAAAAGTATATATTAACTTCTTAAATAATATTTTATTAAAAAGCCTAAGGTAATTATTATTAATTTTAATAATATTATAAAAGTTATCTTTAATAATTAATTCCCTATAGTATAATAATAGCTTTATATATATTATATTAACTAAAATATATTATTTAAAGCTAAGTAAAAGTAAGTAAAAGTATAAAAAAGTAATAGTAATTTTAATAATAATAATAGTAAAAAAACTTTTATAAAACTATAAATTAAATTTACTATTATTAATAAATAATTACTTAATATAATAATTAATAAAAATATTTTTTATATTTACTAAAGGGTTTTTTTTATATAAAAGTATATTTTATTAA
>NW_020209596.1:0-2508 GCF_003025095.1 Trichoderma harzianum CBS 226.95 | reverse complement strand
TATAAATTAAAAAGGATAGAAATATATAACCTAAGCAAATTCCAATAGATACTTAAATAATATAAAATTATTTAATAATAAGCGCTAAGTAATAATAGGTTAGCGGAATATACTAATATAAACCTCTACTACCCTATTATAATTAAAGACTAGTTTCTTAAATAAAAAAAAATATAACTTATATATAATACCTTTATAAAAAACTATAAATAATTAAATATAAAGTAGTATTATAAATTATAGTATATTATATACTAGGAAAATAAGCTATATAACTAATACTACTAGATTTAATTAAATAATATATATAATAAAGATTATACTAAATCTAATTTAGAAAACTATACTAGTTAATAATATAAAGACTACTTTAACTATAAAGTTAAGGAATAATATAATTAAAAAAAGGAATATCTTAAGTCTAACTTTTTATAATACTATAATAAAGATTATAAAAAATATAAATAAGTAAAGGAAAACTATTAATAACTCTAATAATAGTTATACTATAACAAATATAACTTTAAAACTTATACTAAGGGCTATACCTATTAAAAGGATATTATATACTTCCATAAGTATTACATTAACGAAATTAACATTAATAAATACTAATAGTATTAGAAAATTTAACGATAGTAAGTATAATAATAAAAAAATAATAACCTTAATGTTATTTACGCTAATATACTTATATATAATATTATAAAAGAAGACTATACTTTAGAAAAAGTATAAGCTAATATAGTTAAAATAACTAAAATAAAGAAACTTAAAATTAACATATAATTTAATAATAATACCATTACTATATATATTAATAGTAAAGTAGATTATAATTTAATTTCGCTATAACTAATTAAGGAACTATAAATCCTTATTTAACGAAAAAAATAAGCATTATAAATTATAAGTATTATAAAAGTAAAAGTAAAAGAAGGACTTATTAAATATAAAACTAATTATCTTTTTATAATTATTAACGGAAATACTTATAATATTTAATTTAGTATTTTAAATATACTAAAAAATAATATTCTTTTAAGCTATCCTTAGTTACTTAATAATAACCTTATTATCTAATAGAAGATTAAGAAGGTTTATTAAGATATTAAGGATATACCTAAATATTAATTATATTAAAGAAAATAAAAAGGTAAAGCTACGCTACTGGAAGAACTAGAATCCTTTGCGCTAACTATAAAAACAAAAACAGTTAGGTTTAAGGAAAATAAATTACTAATACTACTATAATATAATAAATAATATAAAAAAGTAGAATATATTTATATTAATAGAATTATAATATAATTCAAAAACAAGTTAGTAATAGTTAATAATATACTAAGTAAAGTATAAGAAAAAAAGGAATTAAAAGAACTTAATAATACTCTTACTAAAATACCTTACTAATATAAGAAGTTCTAAAAGCTATATAAAGTAATATTAAACATTAGGTTACTACTATATGTGACGAACTGGGTCCTATAGGCACTATAGGTTAGCTGTTCCTAAGGGATAAACCTTAGAGTGGTTCTATAGTTTATATTAGCGGAGCAATTAGGTCGGTAAACAAGTAATCTTATTACCAGCTAGTAATATAAATAAGAGTAGATATCTAAGTTCTAATTTAATTATATTATAAACGCTGTAATAATAATTAGCTATCTAAGTATTTTAATAAGTAATATAAAGTAAACTTATATATTTAGTTATATATCCTAGATTATGTTAGAAAGCTAGTTTTCCTAGTTTTTCTATAGTAAATTATTTAAAAAGCTAGCTTTCCTAGTTTTTCTATTAAGGAATACTAATAATTCTAATTAATCTATTGGCTTATAGTTAATTTAGTTCTGGCTAACTTATTAATCTATTATTATAACTTTAAAAGTTAGGTTATAATATAATTCTCCCCCTTTTATTAATTTTATCCTTAAGACCTAATTAAGGTAGTATATAAGTATTTACTTTTATTTTATTAGTAAGTACTGTAATCTTTTTTATTTTACTTTTATTTTTTATTTTTTTATTATAGCTAATTATAAACGTAAGTATAATAATAAACCTATTTTTAAGTAAAAGAAAGAAAAGTATAAAGGCCTTACTAATACTATATTAGAAAATTCTATTTTTATTATAAAATTATATACTTACTACAAAAAGCAAGGCTGTAATTATATTACCTTAGAGGAAGATTTCCATCGGTATTTTTCTTATATTTAAAATTAAAAATCTTATTATAAAGTATTTAGTCTTACCCTGTAATAAATACGTAAGGTAGTAATTTATTATTTAAAATTAAATAAGGAGCTTAAAGAAGTAAAAGAAGTATAGCTTAAGGCTAGTGCCTAAGTAAAACATCTTTATACTTAAAAACGTAAGTAGTTAAAGTAAATACAGTAGGCTATTACTTATAGTATTAATAATTTAAAGGAATTAGAGTATATTAAATATAAAAAGCAGAAAGCGTAAGAAGTAAAGGCAGCTTATTAAGCTAATATATTATTA
>NW_020209595.1:0-2510 GCF_003025095.1 Trichoderma harzianum CBS 226.95 | reverse complement strand
TTATTTATATAAAATAAAATAGTAAAATAAAATAGTAAAATAAAATAGTAAAATAAAATAGTAAAATTAAATAATAAAATAAAATAATAAAATAAAATAATAAAATAATATAATAAAAAATAATTAAATAATTAAATAACGAATTTCGTTTCTTCTTTCGTTAACGAATAATAAAAAAAAATTCGTTTCGTTAGTTAGTTGAAGAAAACGAATAACTACTAACGAATTTAGCAACCCTGCTAAAACTTAAAGCTCAAAGCTTAAATTAAGCTATTTAAGCACTACGATAATTACCTATTCTCTCTAAAGCTTAAAGCTCAAAGCCTAAAGCTTAAATTAAGCTATTTAAGCTTTGCGATAGATATGTATTCTCTCTAAAGCTTAAAACTTAAAGCTTAAATTAAGCTATTTAAGCGCTGTAATAATTACGTATTCTCTCCGAAGCTTAAAGCTTAAAGCTTAAAGCTTAAATTAAGCTATTTAAGCTTTACAAATTATATATCCTTAAGATAACCTTTATCTATAACTAAAGTTATAAAAAATTTAAAAAAGCTTTTAGGATATTAGTAAATAATTAAGCTGCTAATAGTTTTATAATTTTAAAAAGCTAAAGTATAGGGGATTATAAAGGGATCCTTAATTATTATTACTTTATTTATTAATATAAAAGAAGCTATTATTAAAAAAAAAGCTTATAAAAGAAATATTAGTAAAGAAGTTAAATTACTTATTTACTATTTTAATTATATAGTAAACCTAAACCTTTTTTTAAATTTTAAATATAGCTAATTTATAGTATAATTATAATTTAATTAAATATCTTTTATTTTCCCTATAGCTTTAAAAAAGATTTTAATATAACTTTAGCCTTAATTAATTATTTAATTTTATTAAAACCTAATTTTAAAACCTTTTATTAACTAAGTAGTTAATTACTTAGGAAATTAATAAAAAATACCCCTAAGTTAAGATATATAACTATATATAACGTTTAGCTTTATTAGCGTAAGTTAGAAATAAAACCTAGATCTTAGTTATAATAATATATATAAAATTATAAAGTTACATATCCTCTTTAAATATAAAGCTTAATTTAAGCTATTTAAGTATTATAATAATATATACTTTATAATTATATATTCTCTTTAGCCGTAGAGCTTAATTTAAGCTATTCTTTTTAAGCGTAAAGCTTAATCTAAAACTATTTAAGTATTATAATAATATATATTCTATAGTTATATATCCTTTTTAACTATAAAGCTCCAAAAGCTTTAAAAAAGTATATTTTATATAAATTAAATAGCTAATTTTAAAAGCTTTTTTATTTAAATAATAAATAAATCTTTATAATAGGTAAAGTAGATTTATTTAATTAATAAAACTAAGGATATTATTATATATAAAAGCACTTTATAATATATTAAAATACAGGAGCCTAATTTTTTATTAATATATTATAAAGTAATTTTATAAAAAAAAAATTAACTAAAATAGTAAAATAGTAAAAAAACTACTTTAACTATTAGTATAACTAAGCTAGATTTATTTAAACTTAATTACTTAAAAAGCTTACAGAAACTAAGGTATTAAAGCAGGAGGATAAGTTAGGTATCTTATAGGGGTATAGCGTTAATACTTTTACTATTTTACTAAATATTTTATATATAGTAGTAGTATATATATATTTAGCTTCGTAATTAAAGGCTGCTATTTTATAACTACTAGGCTAAATGTAATATCTAACGTTAAGCTTTTATTAAAAAAGAAAGAGATAATAAAAGTTATAAAAGATAAAGTAGAAGGTATATAAATTAAAGCTATTTATAAGCTGTAATATACTGCGTTATAATATACTACGTTGCTTATATAATTTATACAGGACCCGTATAGATTAAATACACGGGATCCCGTATACCTATAAGTCGCCGTAATAGTAGTAATAATTAATAATAGTAATAATAGTTAGTAGTAGTAGTAATAGCTAGTAGTAGTTAGTTTATAATATTATTTAATTATTTTAGTAATAAAAATAAAATTTAAGTATATTAATAATTAAGATTAATTATATTTTATATTAAAGAGGGTTTATAATATACGATAGCTTAAAAATAAATTATTAATTATAAATACAGAGGATAATTAATAGTTTTTTAATAAAGTAAGGCTTTATTTTTATTATTAAGATTATTATTTATATTTTGTAGCTTATGAGTAAGGCAAAAATTTTCTTTTACTTTATTTTACAGTTTGCGGGCGAGGCTGAATGAGGCTATGGAAATTTTTTTGTAGCTTATAGGTGAGGCTTTGGAAATCTTATAGCTTGTAGGTAAAGCTTTCCTTTTTATAGCTTGCGGGCGAGGTTTTAGAAATCTTTTTGTAGTTTATAAATAGTAAAGCTTTAGAAATCTTATGGCTTATGGGCAGGGTTGCCAATTAGTGACGATTCGTTTCGTTAGCACCTTGAAGAAAACGAAACGAATTTTTTTCGTTATTCGTTATTCGTTATTCTT
>NW_020209594.1:0-2512 GCF_003025095.1 Trichoderma harzianum CBS 226.95 | reverse complement strand
TAAATAATTAAATAAATAATTAAATAAATAATTAAATAAATAATTAAATAAATAATTAAATAAATAATTAAATAAATAATTAAATAAATAATTAATAGAATTATAAATTTATAATTAAAAATCTTTTAAAAAAAAGTTAAATAATATAAAATATAAATTAAATTAATTAAAAAATATTTTAAACCTTAAGCTAAATAAAAATATTAAAGAAATTATTAAAAGAATTAATAAAATAATTTATTAAAATTATAAAGATTATATTTATTATTAAGAGGGTTAGTAAAGTTATAATAACTAGGTTAAAGAAAAGCTATACTTTAGCCTTTAGGTTAAAAATATATATAAAGGTTTTTTATAATTAATTTCTTTTAGGTAATTTATTTTTTATATTTAAAAAAAATAAATTATACATAATATAAAAAATTATATAATAAAATAATATATTTTATATAAGTATATATATTATAAATAATTATAATATTTAAAAATAAATAAAGTTAATTATAATTATAATTAAAATAATAATTATTATTATAAAAGTTTATAATAAAAAATATATTTATTATTAAAAAAGATTAATAAAATTATAATAATTGAGTTAAAGAAAAATTATATTTTTGCTTTTAGTTTAAAATCTAAAATTAATTTATAATTTAAATTAAAAAATATAATTATTATATTAAAGTTTAAAACTAAACTTAAAATATATATATAAAATAACTTAAATAATAAAATTTAAATATAATATAAACTTTAAGTTTTATAATTTATAGTTCAATAATTTAACTAAATTAAATAAATTTATTATATTTTTTTTATTAAGTTATAAAAAGTAATAATAATTCTTAAAAATAAATTATATATATAATATAGAAATTATATAATAAAATAATATATTATAATAATTATAATTTAATTATAATAATAAAATAATATATTATAATAATTATAATTTAATTATAATAATAAAATAATAAAAAAAAATATTTAAAGTTATAATTAATATAATTATAAATTTATAATTAAAAACTTTAAAAATAAAACTAAAATTAAATAAAATATAATATAAATTAAATTAATTAAAAAAATATTAAAAACCTTAAGTTAGTAAAAATATTAAGAAAATTATTAAAAAGTTAAAGTAATATAAAAATTATTTTATAATTAATTTCTTTTAAATAATTTATTTTTTATACTTGAGAAAGAAAAATTTATAATAAATATATTATTTATTTTAAAAAATATATATATTTTAAAAAATATATATTAAAGTTTAATAAAAGCTAAAGTATAACTTTTCTTTAACTTAGTTATTATAACTTTATTGACTTTTTTAATAATAAATATAATTTTTATATTAAAGTTTAAAAAATATATTTAAGAAAATAATTTAAATTTATTATAAAAATATATAAATTATTTAAATTATTATTAAATAAATTTTTTTATAAAGTATTATTACCTAATTAATAATTATTAATTATAAATTTAATAATATTTATTTTAATATTTATTTTTTAAATAATTTATTTTTTATATTTAAGAAAATTTTATTAATTTATAATATTTTTTATTATATTATAATATTTTTTATTAAATTATATCATTATATAATATATATTTATTATATTATAATATTTTTAATAAACTTAATAATAATAATAATAATAATATTACTCTAGATAGCTAGCTAAGCTAAACTATATCTAGTCCCTCTACTAGCTAGAATTATAGTAGAAAAACCCTCTGTAGAAAACCTATACCTATTACCGGGATAAAAACCTCTATACTGCATTTCCGCTCCTATAACAGTCCGTCTTCTACTATAGTTTTCGGCTATAGCAGCCCGTAGCCGCTGCGTTTCCGGCTCTTTAAAAAAGATTACTAACTAGTTAAATAGGTATCGTCGGTCTATAGCTACTATAGGCTATATCTAATACTCTATATCTTTGTAGTAGCCCCTTGCTGCAGGGGTAGCCCGCCGGCCTAGCTTCCCAGATACGCTCCGGGTAACGCTACTATATCGTAGCAGCTACGGCCTAAGTTTAATACCGTCAGGCTAGGTCTCTGCTGTTATACAGGGTACGACCTAGGTTATATATTAACCTCGGGCAGCAGCCGTTAGGACCAGCCCAAGGACCCAAGTATTGCAGCAATTTAACCATTTAATAAAGCAGGATGGTCAGTCTGCTGGCACAGGGTCCCCCAGCCGGATTTAAACCAACTGCCTTACGATAGCCGGGGAAATACCGTAAGACCTCCAGGCGTATGCTACTGCGCCATGGGGGCATAATAAACTTAATATTATTAAAAAATTATATTTATATTTTAGAAATTTTTTAATAATTATATTTTAATAATTATTTAAAATATAATTAAAAATATATAAATATTTTTAATTACTTCTTTAGATTTTTTATATATTAATTAAAAGTAATATATATTAATTAAAAGTAATATATATTAATTAAAAGTAATATATATTAATTAAAAGTAATATATATTAATTAAA
>NW_020209593.1:0-2514 GCF_003025095.1 Trichoderma harzianum CBS 226.95 | reverse complement strand
AAAATTAAACTTATAAATAATAAAGTCCTAACGTTTAATAAAATCTATAACCTAAGTACTACTAAGCTTAAAATACTTAATAAATAAATTAGGGACTAGCTAAAGAAAGGTTATATTAAACCTTTTAAATCCTTAGCAGGATATCTAATTATATTTATACCTAAAAAAAATAGTAAACTTTAATTTATTATAAACTACTAATAATTAAATATAATAACTAAGAAAGATATTATACTACTACTACTAATTTCAGAAATTAAAGACTAGCTTATAAAAGCTAAAATCTTTACTTTATTAAATCTTAAAGAAGCGTATAACCTTATTTAAATTAAAAAAGGTAATAAATAGAAAACCGCCTTCTGTATAAAATATAGACTTTACGAATATTAAGTAATACCTTTCGGATTTACAAACGCCCCAGCGATATTCTAGAAAATAATCAACTACGTACTATAAGACTACGTAAATTATTTTATTATTATATACTTTAATAATATCCTTATCTACTTTAAGAACTTAGAAGAATATAAGGAATACGTTAAGAAAGTATTATAAATACTCTAAAATAATAAACTCCTAGTAGAACCTAAGAAATGTAACTTTTATATACAAAAGGTTATATTCCTAGAATATATTATTACCCTAGGCAAAGTCTAAATAAACCCTAAGAAACTTAAGGTAATTAATAATTAAGAACCGCTATAAAATATTAAGTAAGTATAAAGCTTCTTAAAACTTACTAATTACTACTAACGCTTTATTAAAGACTTCTTAAAAATTACTATATTACTTACAGACTTAATAAAAAAAGACATTAAATTTAAATTAATATAAGATGCTTTAATAGCCTTTAAATACCTTAAATAAGCTTTTATAAGTATACTAATACTTATAATATTTAACTTAAATAAACCTATTATAATTAAAACTAATGCCTTAGATTATATAATTAAGGGAGTACTTAGTTAACTAGATAATATAAAGAAGAAGAAACTTAGGCCTATTGCCTATTTCTCTAAGAAACTACATAGACCAGAACTTAAATACCTTATTTATAATAAGGAATTTCTAATTATATACTAAGCGCTTAGTAAGTAGCATTAAAGATACTATTATAAAGGAAGTTAATTTCTAATTACTATCTTTATAAATTACTAGAATATTACCTACTTTATAATAATATAAGAATTATCCTATAGATAAATTAAGTATTATAAATAACTTTCTAAATTTAAACTTACTATTAAACATTACAGTAGATTAAATAACAGACGTGCTAATATACTTAGTAGATACCTAGACTACTTTTAAAAGATACCGGAAGTTAAAGTATAAATACTAAAGAAAAATCAGTATAATAACCTAGTAATTTAATTAATTAATACCTTATACTAAATTAAGATAGACGATTTAATTATTAACGATATAAAGGAATACATTAAAAACTAGGAAAATAAATAATACCTAGAAGGTATTTCTATAGATATTAAATACCTAATACTAAATAGACTTATTTAAGTACTAGAAGACTTACAAAGCAAAGTAGTAAAATCAGTCTACGTACACAAGCTTAACAGACACCGTAGAATTAAAAAAACTATACAATAGATTATATAATACTTTAAATTTAAAAGTATTAAAAAATAGGTATAAAAGGTTATATTAAAGTATATAATATATAAACAAACTAAGGCATTATACTATCTTCCTTATAGAAAACTATAACCTTTATTAATTTTAGTTAAAAATTAAAAATTAATAATATTTAACTACATTATAAAGCTTCTACTTTTAAAAAAACCTATAATTAATAATACTTAGGACAATATCTTTATAATAGTTAACTAACTTTTAAAAATAACCTACTTTATCCTAATAAAAAAATAAAGCTTTATAAAAGACTTAGCTTATATATTTTTCTAATACACCTATATAAACTATAGACTACTAAATAAGATTATCTTAGATAAAGGATTAATATTTATATTAAAATTTTAGCAATTACTTATAGTAAAAATTAGACTAAAATATAAAGCCAGCATAGCTTACTACCCCTAGATAAATAAATAAACAGAATAAATTAACTAAATCATTAAAATATACTTATAATACTACGTTAACTTTAACTAAGATAATTAAGTAGAATACTTACTAACTACCTAAGCATTTTATAATAGTATATTAGTAAAATCTATAAACTACTTACTATTTTACGTAAACTACAGGTTTAAACTAGATTTACACTAACTACCTATTAAAGGAGAAAATACTAGTAAAGCTATTATTATAGCTAATAAACTTAAGGAACTATACTAAGAATTATAAGTATAACTTAAATTTATTAAATAGAGAATAGCTAAATTTACAAATACTAGAAGAATTAGAGGACTAACCTTTAAAAAGGGAGATATAATCTACCTACTTTAATACTTATAAAATAATAAATAGCTAAATATTAAAATAAATAGGCTAAGTAATAAACTTAATTTTAAAAAACTTAAACTTTATAAAATT
>NW_020209592.1:0-2515 GCF_003025095.1 Trichoderma harzianum CBS 226.95 | reverse complement strand
TATTATTAAAATTATATTATTATTATTAAAATTATATTATTATTATTAAAATTATATTATTATTATTAAAATTATATTATTATTATTAAAATTATTAATATTATTATTATACTTTTTAAAACTATTACTTTTAAATTTAATAATGAAAGTAAACTTAAGGCTAAAGCTAAAGCTAAAATTCTTATTAATAATATAATTTATTTTCTTTTATTTTTTTTAAATTTTGTTTTTATTAATTTACTTTTTTAAAAAATTAAAAAATAAATTATTATTATAAATTTTAAAATATAAATTTATTATATTTAATTTTTTTTCCTTTAGTAAAGAATTTATTATATAAAAAGTATATTTAAAATATAATTATAAATAAAATTATAAATTTTAATAAATATATAAATTTAAATAATATTAATAATATTAATTTATATTAGTAATATATAAATAAAAATTATAAATACTTTTTTTAATATATTTACTTTTATTTTATTATTTTATTTTTAATTAATTTTATATTATAATTATTTTAAACTAATATTTTTTATAAAAAAAAATTTATATTATTTAAAAAAAAAAAAAAAATTCTTAGTTTTTACTTTATATATATTAATAATAAAAAGTAATAAACTAATATTATATAATTTTATATTTATTACTTAATATAATTATAAATAATAATTTAATACTTAAACTTTTAGAAAATAAAAAAAATTTAAAAAAATAATATAACTTAAATAATAATATTTAAATATAATATAATTAATATATAAAAAAACTTAAATAATAAAGTTTATATAAAGGTTATATTTATTATTAAAAGAGTTAATAAAGCTATAATAATTAAATTAAAAGTAAATTATACCTTAGCCTTTAGTTTAAAATCTAGAATTAATTTATAGCTTAATTTAATTAACTATAATTAACTAAGTTAAATTTTAAAAATTTAGGCTATAAAGTATAACTAATTAAGGTTTAAGATTAAACTTAAAGTATATAAAATAACCTAAATAATAAAGTTTAAGTATAATATAAACTTTAAGCTTTATAATTTATAATTTAATAATATAACTAAACTAAATAAGCTTAATTCTTTTATTAAGTTATAAAAGGTAATAATAATCTATAAAAATAAATTATATATATAATATAAAAAACTATATAATAAAATAATATACTTACTTTTTCTTAGTAATAGCTATAACTTAATTATAATAAATATATAGTAAAATAGCTAAATAAATAATTAAATTTATAATTAATAAAATTATAAACTTATAATTAAAAGCTTTATAAAAAAAAACTAAAGCTAAGTAAAGTAAAGTATAAGTTAAATTAGCTAAAGAGTATTAAAAACCTTAAGCTAAGTAAAGGTATTAAGAAAATTATTAAAAAAGTTAATAAAGTAGTTTATTAAAGGTATATATAAAGGTTCTTTTATAATTAATTCCTTTTAGGTAATTTATCCTCTGTACTTAGGAAAAATAAAGTTTATATATAATATAATTAATATTAAGTTTATAATTTATAATTTAATAACTTAGCTAAATTAAATAAGTTTATTATATTCTTTTATTAAATTATAAAAAATAATAATAATCTTTAAAAAATAAACTATTATAATAAGCTAAGCTCCTATAGGGTTAATATAAAAGGGATTCCTAAGGGATAAACTTTATATTAGGTTTATATTAGTAAATAAATTAAGTTAAATTAATAAGAAATTAATAAAAATTAAAAAGTTTATTTATATAATTAGTAAATAATACTTTTATAAATATAATTAAGTATTATTTTATATTTATAATTAATTATTTAAATTATTTTAAATATATATATAAATAAAACTTATATATTTAATTATATATTTTAAATTACTATAAATTATTAATAATTTTTATTAATTTAAGGTTAATATAGAGGTTATATTTATTATTAAAAGGGTTAATAAAGCTATAATAGCTAAGTTAAAAAAAGGTTATACTTTAACCTTTAGTTTAAAATCTAAAATTAATTTATAACCTAACTTAATTAATTATAGCTAACTAAGTTAAACTTTAAAAATTTAGGCTATAAAGTATAACTACTATATTAAAGTTTAAAACTAAACTTAAAATATATATATAAAATAGCTTAAATAATAAAGTTTAAATATAATATAATTAACTTTAAGCCCTATAATTTATAATTTAATAACTTAACTAAACTAAATAAGTATTCTTTTATTAGGTTATAAAAGGTAGTAATAATTTTATTTAAAAATAAATTATATATATAATATAAAAAACTACTTAATAAAATAATATACTTTATATAAAAGTAATAAACCTTTTTAATAACTAAAGATAAGTTAATAGTTAATATATATTTACTATAAATAACTATAATAGCTAAAGGTAATAAAAAATTAATTATAATTATAGCTAAGATAATAATTACTATTATAAAAACTTATAATAAAAATATTATTAATATTATAAAAAAGGTTTACTAAAGCTTAAAAAATAAAAAAAGTAAAAAA
>NW_020209591.1:0-2544 GCF_003025095.1 Trichoderma harzianum CBS 226.95 | reverse complement strand
CTTCGCTACCCTAAGCTTGCGTATTCGCTGTGTAGCTACCTGTGATCATCCCTTATCCCTCTTCACTCTCTTCCACGAACCCGGCTTCTGACAAATTTAATTTTATATTAAAAAAATATTTAACTTTAGTTAATATAAAGTAATTTATAAAAACTAAGTTAATATATTTTCTTAAGTATTAAATAAGTATATTTATTAAAGTTAAAAAAAATTATACTTTTTTATTTATTTTATAATTTTATTACTTATTAAATTTATACTTTTACTTAAGTTTTAAAATTAATATAAAATATTAAAGTTACTTATAATAATTTAAAAAAAAAGGATTTTATTTAATAAAAGTTTTTATAACTAAGTTTATTAAGGTTTTTTAATAAATATTAATAATAATATACTTATATATTTTTATTTAGTATATATATTTATTTTTTAAGCCTAAGGAAAAATATTATTTATTAAAAAAGTTTAAAGAAATTTTAATAAATATAAAAACTAAAGGTTTAGTATTTTTTTAACTATTTAAAAAGTTATATATTTAATATTTAAAGTAATCTTTAATTTACCTTTTATTTAATACTTTATTTTATTAAATATAAAGTTCCTAAATTAATATAATATTATAATTACTTTTTTATATTAATAATAAAGTAATATTTTAATATAAATTATTTTTTTTAATATTAATTTAAAAAATTTTAAAGTTAATATTTTTTTAGTAATTATAATAAAGTTTATTATTTATAAATTTATATTAAAAAGTTTATTAATTTTAAAAAAAGTATTAAATATATTTTTATTTCCTTTAACTTTTTTATTTTTTTTATAATTTAAGTTAACTATATAAATTATTAACTTAATAAAAGAAGTTTTTTTATAAAAGTTTTTTTTATTTAAGTTAACTTTAATAATAATCTTTTTAACTAAAGCTTAAGGGGGAAAAAATAATATTAAATTATAAATTAATAATTATAAATAAGGGCTTATTTAAGTCCTTAAATTAACTATTTTTTTAATATTAAGGGTTAAGGTAAGGGTAGATTTAGGTTTAGGTAAATTAACTTTATTATACTTTTATTAGCTTAATTCCTAAATTATTTAAAGTTAAGCTTTAATTATTTATACTTTTTTTTTATTTTTAATAATTAATTTAGTAAAGTACTTTAAAAAATTTATTATATATAAGTTATTATAATTAATATACTAAAGTAAGGATAAGTAATTAATTATAATATTATTATATTTAAATAATAGTTTATTATATTTATAATACTTTTTAATTTTAATATAATTTTATAAATTATAAAATCTAAGGTATTACTAATATTAAGTAACCTAAGGGGGCTAAACTTAAGTTTTTACTTAGTAAAAGTTATTAAATAACCTAAAATTAAGTGTAATATTTTTTATAAAAGAAATAAAGTAATAGTATATATTTAAAGATTTTTTAAAATTAGCTTTATAGTAGGTAATAAATAAGCTTTTAGCTTTTACCTTAATATATACCTTCTTTAAGATTAATATATTTATAAAGTAGGTTTTATTTATATTAATATATATTTTTAATATATTATATATAAAAAAAACCTTTTATAAATATACTTTTTTAATTTTTAAAGTATTACTTTTTACTATTAGCTAAAATATAATAATTTTATTTTTAATATTTTAATTTTTACTTTTAAAAATAAAGCTTAATTAAACTTTTTAAAAGTAAGTAATATTTTTATTTATAAACTTTAAAATCTTAATTAATTTTTATTTAGCTTTAATAATTAATAACTTTTTTTATATATAGTTTAAGAAAACTTAAATAAAAATATAATTATTAAAATTTTCCTTAGGTTTATTAATTTTATTTATATTTCTTTTATTAATAATAAAAGCTAGCCTTCTACTACTTATAAAAGAATACTTTAGGTTATTAATTCCTTTTTAAAGGTTTTTATTATAAATATTTCTTTATAATATAATTTATACTTATATAACTTTAGGGTTTTTTTAATTTACTTTTTTAATAAATATAAAAGCTTTTACTAAAGTAAGGTTTTTAATAATATTTAATTTATTTTTTTTATTATAAAATATATTAGTTAATATTATTTTAGTTAATTAAGTAATTTTTTTTATTACTTAAATTTTTAAAGTTTTTAAACATTTCCTTAAAGTTAATATAAAAGATAATAAAGTTTTTAAAAGTAATATATAAATAAATATAAATTTATTTTATTATTATTAAAGAAAACTGAGAAATATATTATATAAAGTAAAAATTAATAATTATAATTATATTTAATATTATATTTTATTTAATTTATTATTATATATTAATTTTATTAATTTAGTTTATAATTTTATTTTTAGTAAAAGATTTTTTTTTATTTAAGTTAATAATTTCTTTTATATTACTAAAAATAAAAATAATAAATTTTTTTAAAGCTATTTATATTATAGTTAAAACTACTATTATACCTAGTTTTACCTTAGTAAAACTAAGTAAAAGTATTTTATTTATATTAATAATTTTTTTAAAGTATTTTTTTTTTT
>NW_020209590.1:0-2556 GCF_003025095.1 Trichoderma harzianum CBS 226.95 | reverse complement strand
ATAATTTAATTTATTTATTTTATTTAATTATTTATTTTAAAATAATATATATTACTAAGTTTATAATTTACTTTAAGTTTTATTATAAGTTTTTACTAAAATTTAAAGGTAAAAGTTTATTTTATATTAAAAATAATTTCTTAAGGTATATTATAATTAGCTATTATTATTCTTAGGTATATATATATAAGGTTTTTTACTAAGTATAATTTTTAGTAAAGTAGGAAATATACTTACTTTATAAATTTATTTACTATTATTAAAATATTATTATAAATTACTTTTGTAAAAGGTTTTTTAAAAAGTAATAGGTTTATAATATAATTAAAAGTAATTATTTCCTAGGGTAATTTAAGTATTAGTAAAAGTTATAGTTTTTTATAAAGTTTATATTTTTTATACTTAATATATTAATATTTATTATAAATTATTATAAGATTAATAGTAATCTTTTTTATTTTTATAAATTAATAAATTATAAGTATTTATTAGTATATAGTTATAATTCCTTAGTATTTAAATAATAAATATTTATAAATATATTTTATAATTATTTTTTATAAATTAAAAAGTATTTAATATTTATTATTATTTATAAAATATTTATTTTATAATATAACCTAAGATAAAAATTAATATAATTTCTAATTCTTTATATATTTTTTAATTTTTTTAAAAGGTTTATTATATTTTTATATTTTAAAAATGATATTAAAAAATCTTTATTTATAATTACCTTATATATTTTAATATAATATAATACTTTAGTAATTAAAAACTTTTTAAAAATAGTTAATATTTTTACTAAAAGTATTAGCTTTTTTATTTTTTAATTTTTTATAGTATATTAATTTATAATTAAATTTACTTAAGAATTTAAAATATTTTAGTTATTATTTAAATAACTTTTAAGTAAATATAAAGTAAGTAATATTTTAATAATTAATAAAGATTTTAATTTAAAATTTACGTTTCTTATAATATTAGCTTTACTATTTTAAATAGTTTTTAATTTTTAAAGAATCTTTATTATAAACTATATAATTAAGTTTAGCTTTAGTAAGCTTTTAAAAGTAAAATATTATAAAATAAAGTTTATTTTTATTTTCTTACTAACTTAGTATTTTTTTAATTATATATTTTAATATATTAGTCTTAATTTCTATTAGTTTTTTATAGTTATATATAGTTAAAATAATTTTTAAAGTTATAGCTTATTCAATAATATAAAATATTTATTTAGCTTTTTTTATTTATTTAAACTTTTAATTTTTTTTATTATATTAGTTAAAGGTTAAGTTAGAATTAAAAAGTTTTAAATAAAGCGTTAATAATAGTTAATTAATTTATAAAAACTTTATACTTTTTTAATTAATGTTAAAGTTAGTTATTTATTAATAGTAATAACTTTTTTTAAATTTATTTATATAATTTTAGGGGTAATAATATATTTTAAAAATTTTATTTCTTAGGGTTTATAAAAAGGTTATTATTTTATAATATTTAAAGTATTAAATATATATATTTTTTATATTTTTCTTTAGTTTTAGAATATATTAAAATATTATTTAAGTAAATAATAATAAATCTATTTTAATATTTTTAAAAAATATAGTTAATTTTTTTTTAAAAAAATATAAGTATATTTATTAATTCTTAAGGCATTACTAAAAATTTATTAAATTTTCTTAAAGTACTAAAGGCTATTATTTATTTATATTCTTTTTTTATTTAAGTTAATTTATAATTATTAGTACAATTTAATTAAGTATATATTATAGCTCTTTATAATTAATTTTTTACTTTAAATATTAATAATAAAAGAGTTTAATTTTTAATTATAATATTATTTAATTATCTATAATTCATAATTAATTATAGTTTTTTAGTTTTCTTTAGAATAAAAATAATAAAGTATTATATTAAAAAGTTAAAAATTTTAATATATATATATTTTTTTTTATATTTATTTATTAAAAGTATTTAATTTTAATTAATTAAAGTTATATAATAAAAAGTACTTTAGTTATTTCTTTTTTTTTAATTTTATTATATAGTCCTATTTAATATAAAGTAGTATTTATATATTTTTATTAAAATTCTTTAAGGTTTTTTAGAATAAAGCTTCAAATTTTTAATATTATTTTAGAATATTAGTTATTAAATTTATAGGTTTTTCTTTTTTTTTTTTTTTTTAATTATTAAATCTTTTTTTTATAATTTTTAAAAATTAATTAAATTTATATAAGTTTTATTTTCCTTTAGTAAACCTTTTTAAAAATTAAGCTTTTATAACTTTTATTTACTTTTATTAATATTATATAAAAATATTTTTAAGCTTTAGGAATTAAGGTTTTTAACTTTCTTTATCTTTTTTTTAATTTAAAGTTTTTTTATTATTTTACTAATAAATTAAGCCTTTACTTTATATTATAAAAGGTTTATATTAATATAGTTATAGTATACCTAAGATAATATTATATTTTAAAGTATTAATAATATTATATATTACTAAAGTAATTTAATTAAATACTTTAAAATATAAGTAATTAATTT
>NW_020209589.1:0-2557 GCF_003025095.1 Trichoderma harzianum CBS 226.95 | reverse complement strand
TAAAGATAAATTATTTAATTTATTATAAATATAACTTCTTTAGTAAAAAAAATAAAATTTAAATATAATTTAAAATTTAAATAATTTTTTTTTATATTAAATTAAATATTAAAGTTTTTTTATAATTTTTTATATTAATATTAAATAATAAATTTTTATTATAAAATTTAATTATAAAAAATAATAAATAATTTTATATAAGTTTTTTCTTAAATAGTTTTTTATAAAAATTAAAATATTTAAATAATTTATTTATAAAATTTACTTTACTTAGTTTATATTTAATTTAAAAATTATATAATATTAGTTTTTATAATTAAAATATTTATTTATTAATAAATTTTTTTTATTATTAAAAAACTATAATTTAAATAATTTATAATAATTTAAATTTTTTTTTATATATATATTAAATAATATTATTAAATATAAATAATTTTTATAATTATAAATTTTTTTATATTTAAGGTTTAATAATATTATTTAAAATTTTTAAATTTTTATAATAAATAAATTATTAAATATTAGTTTTTTTATTATATTTATAATAATATAATATTAATAATATAATTTAATATATTTACTTTTATATATATTAATATATTTCTCTTAGGTATAGAGGATAAACTACCTAAAAGAAACTAATTATAAAAGAACCTTTATATATATAGCCTTTAATAAATTACTTTATTAGCTTTTTTAATAATTTTCTTAATACCTTTGCCTAACTTAGGGTTTTTAGTACCCTTTAACTAATTTAGCTTATACTTTACTTTACCTAGCTTTAGGTTTTCCTTTTTTAAAGTTTTTAATTATAAGTTTATAATTTTATTAATTATAGATTTAGTTATTTATTTAGCTATTTTTCTATATATTTATTATAATTAAGTTACAGCTATTATAGTTATCTTTTTTAATTAAGAAAAAGTAATTAAGGTATATTATTTTATTATATAGTCTTTTATATTATATATATAATTTATTTTTAGGGATTATTACTGCCTTTTATAACCTAATAGAAGGATATAAACTTATTTAGTTTAGTTAAATTATTAAAATATAAATCGCAGGGCTTAAAGTTAGTTATATTATATTTAAACTTTATTATTTAAGCTGTTTTATATATATATTTTAAGTTTAATCTTAAACCTTAATTAATTATACTTTATAACTTAAATCTTTAAGGTTTAACTTAGTTAACTATAGTTAATTATATTAAGCTATAGATTAATTTTAGATTTTAAACTAATAGCTAGGGTATAGCCTTTCTTTAACTTAGCTATTATAGCTTTACTAACCCTTTTAATAATAAATATAACCTTTATATATTAATATATTAAAGTTAAAATAAATTAATATTAAATTTTTAAAAAATCTTTACTTTAGTTTATTAAAAATAACTTTTTTACTAATTAAAAACTTTAAAAATTTAGTTTTTTTTTATTAAATTTATAAATAATATAATAATTTTACTATAATTTTTAATAAATTATTAATAAAAATTTATAAATTTAAAGAAAAAATATTATTAATACTATAAGGTTTTAATTAATTAACTACTACTTTAATATAATTTTTTTATATAAATTTCTTTAAAATTAATAATAAATTTAAAATAAAATATAATAGTAATATAGAATTTATATTTTTATAAATTAATATATAATTTATATTTTTAAAGCTTTTTTAATATTATAAAAATATATTATATATATTTTATTAAATTATTATTATATATTAAAATATTATTTAAATATATAATATAAATTAAATTAATAAAGTTATAAAAAACTATATTAATATATATTTAAAAAGTAATTAATATATTTATAAATTTAAAAAGTATAATTTAATATTTATATAATTTATATTTATATTTAAATAATATTTTTAATTTATTTTCTTTATAAATTTATAATTAATAATAAATATTTTTTAAGTTAAATTTATTATAAATAATTATATTTTTAAATTTATTTATAATTTTATAAATTAATAAAAAAAGTATATAATTTTTATAAATTACTTAATTTAAAATATAATAATTAATATAAAGTTATAGTTTACTTTTTTTCTTAAGAATAAATAATATAAGTATTTTATAAAAGTTTATAAATTATTATATTTATTTTTACTATAAAGTTATTTAAATATATTTTTAAAATATTATTAATTTTTCTTTTACTAAAAAATAAATTAATTTTTAAAAAAGTATAGCTTTAGGTTTAAGTTTAATAAAATAAATAAAGTTTTCTAAAGGTATTAATTTTATAATTTTTTTTTCTAAAAAAATATTTATATATTATTAATATTTAAAAAATAAAGTTTTAGGTATTTTTTTTTACTAAATATTATAATAATATTTTAATTTATTATATTATATAATAAATATTTTTTTTTAATAATAAAAATTATTTATATTTTAGTTTTATATATTTATTTATATATTTATTATATTAAAATAATTATTTATAAACTTTTTAATATAATTTAATAATAAAAAATATTTTATTTAGTATTAATAATTAAATTAATATTATTTTTTTATAATTTTTTT
>NW_020209588.1:0-2558 GCF_003025095.1 Trichoderma harzianum CBS 226.95 | reverse complement strand
AAAAGGAATTTATACTTTATAATAAAGACTATTATAAAAAACACTAGTACTAATACTAAGCCCTTATATATATTACCTATAACCTAAAATAATAAAGATTTAATTTTATAAAGTATAGTAACGATAATAAACTATAAGGAATTAACTAAAATAACCTTCGAAAGTACTATAAGCTTACCGCTAGATATATCCTTTAGCCTAAATATACTTAGTATAAATATTATAATATTTAAAATAATAAACTAGGCTAGATTACCTCTAAATTAAATAAAATTAAGATTAACCCCTATAGTAATAATTATTATAATAGTACTAATAATATAACCTACTATAACTTAAATACCTTTACAAAAGGAAAGAAACTATAAAAATTCTAAGTACTAGGTATTTTAGAAAAATATTTAATTATAATTTATATAAACTCTAGAGCTATAATAAATTATATTATACTTTAACTAGTTAACTGCCTATAGTTAACTAACTATAAAAGGAGAAACTATATATACTTATAAGTATTAAACAATAGCTATTTACTTATAATAATGGAATTATTAACTGTAAGATTAATTACTTTAAAATCTAGTTTAGTAGAATAATTAACTGCTTTAAGTTTAATATTATAAATATCTTAGGATATAATATACTCTTAAGATATAATTAGCTTAAGTTATATAACCTTAATATTAATTAAAAAGGAGGCTACGTAATATAGTAATCTTATGCTTAACTAACTAATATTATAGTAAAACTATAACTAAATTAGAAGGATTAATAGAATACTATAATATCCTTAATAATAAGATTAGTAACCCCTGTATTAAATAAAAAAATATAAAAATATATAGAAAAGAAAAAAGTTATAAAATAAGTATAATTTAAAAAGCTAAAAAAGCTCCTAAGGATAGTTAAATATATTAAAAAACCTAAAAAGAAATAGCTTAAATTTCTAAATTTAATTATATAAAAGGTTAAGGAATTATATTACTAAGACTAATAGATACTAAAATGTTTAAAAAACGTATTAATAGACCTCTAGTATATACTAGTCTTTAATAAAGAACTTAATACTAAACTACTAGAATATAGCTAATAGGATTATAAAATTAAACTTATAGATAATAAAGTCTTAATATTTAATAAAATCTATAACCTAAGTACTACTAAACTTAAGATACTTAATAAATAAATTAAAGACTAGCTAAAAAAAGGTTATATTTAATCTTTTAAATCCTTAGTAGGAGCCCTGGTTATATTTATACCTAAGAAAAATAGTAAACTTCAACTTATTATAGATTACCGATAATTAAACGTAATAACTAAGAAAGATATTACGCTATTACTACTAATTTCAGAAATTAGAGATTAGCTTATAAAAGCTAAGGTTTTTACTTTATTAAACCTTAAAGGAGCCTATAACTTTATTTATATAAAGAAAGGCAATAAATAGAAAACTGCCTTTAGAACTAAATATAAATTATATAAATATAATATTATATAGTTTAGATTAACTAACGCCCCTGTAATATTCTAGAAAATAATTAACTATATATTATAAGATTACGTAGATTATTTTATTATTATATACCTTAATAATATTTTTATTTATTTTAAGAACTTAGAAGAATATAAGGAATATATTAAAAAAGTATTATAAATACTCTAAGATAATAAACTCCTAGTAGAACCTAAGAAATATAACTTTTATATACAGAAGGTTATATTCCTAAAATATATTATTACCCTAGGTAAAGTTTAAATAAACCCTAAGAAACTTAAGGTAATTAATAACTAAAAGCCGCCCAAAATCGTTAAGTATAAAGCTTCTTAAGATTTACTAACTATTATTAACGCTTTATTAAAGACTTTTTAAAAATTACTATACTATTTATAAACTTAATAAAAGAAAATATTAAATTTAAATTAATATAAGACGCTTTAGCTACCTTTAAATACTTTAAATAAGCTTTTATAAGTATACTAGTACTTATAATATTTAACCTAAATAAATTTATTATAATTAAAACTAACGCTTTAGATTATATAATTAAAGGAGTACTTAGCTAATTAGATAATATACCTAAGAAGAAGCTTAGGCCTATTACTTACTTTTTAAAAAAACTAAATAAACTAGAACTTAAATACCTTATTTATAATAAAAGGTTTATGGCTATATACTAAATACTTAGTAAGCAGTATTAAAAATACTATTATAAAGGAAGTTAATTTTTAGTAATAATTTTTATAGATTACTGGAATATTACCTACTTTATAATAACGTAAGAACTATCTTGTAAATAAGTTAAGTATTATAAGTAACTCTCCGAGTTTAAGCTCTTAATTAAATACTATAGTAGTTTAGATAATAGACGTATTAATATACTTAGTAGATGTCTAAACTATTTTTAAGAAATCTTAGAAGTAAAAGTATAAATATTAAAAAAGAATTAATATAACAACCTAGTAATTTAATTAATTAATACTATATATTAAATTAAAATAAATAATCTAATTATTAATAATATAAAGGAATACGTTAAGAACTAGGAAAATAAATAATA
>NW_020209587.1:0-2564 GCF_003025095.1 Trichoderma harzianum CBS 226.95 | reverse complement strand
ATAATATAATAAAGATCTTTTAAATATAATACCTTTATTATAGTATAACCTTTATAAAGTAATAACGTAAGAAGAAATTAATAAATTTAAAAAACGTATATATAATTAATGTAGGTTAGTAAAACCTAAAGGACTTTACTACCTTTATAAAATAATTACAGTAGACTAGGAAAGATATAAGGATTAATATAAAATTTAAAGTATTTTTAAAGAAAACAAACGCTATAATAAAATTATATGCTAAAAGGAACTTAAGGATTATAAAAAACTCCTTAAGTAATAAAGTTAAATTAAATAGATTAACCTTTATAATACCTATAATAGGACTTAAGTACTTAAAAACTAGTTTTAATAATATATTAAGACTAACGTAGATAAATACCTAATAGCTAAAATATTAAAATTAGCTATTTACTTTATTAATAATATACTGCTTATAGACTAATATAATAAAGCTAATATTATTAACTGTAAATTATTACTATATAAGTAATATATTATACTTAAACTTTAAAAATAGTATAAGGACTATAGAGCTGTAGAATATAGATAAAAAGAATTTACGCTCTATAATAAAGATTATTATAAAAAGTACTAATACTAATACTAAGCCCTTATATATATTATCTATAACCTAGAATAATAAGGATTTAACTTTATAAAGTATAGTAATAATAATAAATTACGAGGAATTAACTAAAATAACTTTTAAAAGTATTATAAGTTTACCGCTAGATATATCCCTTAGCTTAAATATATATAATATAAATGCTATAATATTTAAAACTACGAACTAGGATAGATTACCTTAGACTTAGATAATATTAATATTAACCCTTATAGTAATAATTATTATAACGGCGTTAATAATATAACCTACTATAACCTAAATATTATAATAAAAGGAAAGAAATTACGGAAATTTCTAATAAACAAATAGTTAAATAATAAATTAATTATAGTCTACATAGACTTTAAAGTTATAATAAGCTATATTACGCCTTAACTAGTTAACTGCTTATAGTTAAACTATTATAAAAAGGAGAAACTATATACCTTTACAAATATTAAGAAATAATAATTTATATATAATAATAGAATTATTAACTATAAGATTAATTACTTTATAATTTAGTTTAGTAAAATTAAGAATATATTTAAATTTAATATTATAAATATTACTAAATATAATATACTTTTAGAATATAATTAATTTAAATTACGTAACCCTAATATTAACTAGATTAAAGGCTAGGTAAGATAGCGAACTTGCCCTAAACTAATTAATTTTAGAGATATACTATAACTAGATTAGGAGGATTAATAAAATACTATAATATCCTTAATAATAGGATTAGTAACCCCTGTATTAAATAAAAAAATATAAAAATATATAGAAAAAAGAAAAGTTATAAAATAAGTATAATTTAAAGAGCTAAAGAAGTTCTTAAAAATAATTAAATATATTAAGAAACCTAAGAAGAAATAACTTAGATTTTTAAACTTAATTATATAAAAGGTTAAGGAATTATACTACTGAGATTAATAAATACTAGAATATTTAAAGAATATACTAATAAACCTTTAGTATATACTAGTCTTTAATAAAGAATTAAATACTAGACTACTAAAATATAACTAATAGGATTATAAAATTAAGCTTATAAATAATAAAGTCCTAATATTTAATAAAATCTATAACTTAAGTGCTACTAAGCTTAAAATACTTAATAAATAGATTAGGGACTAGCTAAAGAAGGGATATATTAAACCCTTTAAATCCTTAGTAGGATATTTAATTATATTTATACTTAAAAAAAATAAAAAACTTTAACTTATTATAAACTATTAATAACTAAATATAATAACTAAGAAAAATATTATACTACTACCTTTAATTTCAGAAATTAAGAACTAGCTTATAGAAGTAAGGATTTTTACTTTACTAAATCTTAAAGGAGTATATAACCTTATTTAAATTAAAAAAGGCAATAAATAGAAAACTACCTTCCGTACTAAATATAAACTCTACGAATACTAGGTAATACCTTTTAGACTTATAAACGCTCCAGTATCCTTTTAAAAAATAATTAACTATATATTATAAAACTATATAAACTATTTTATTATTATATACCTTAATAATATCCTTATTTACTTTAAAAACTTAGAAAAATATAAGGAATATATTAAGAAGGTATTATAAATACTTTAAGATAATAAACTCCTGGTGGAACCTAAGAAATATAACTTTTATATATAAAGGGTTATATTCCTAGGATATATTATTACCCTAGGCAAAGTTTAAATAAACCCTAAGAAACCTAAGGTAATTAATAATTAGGAACTACTATAGAACGTTAAGTAAGTATAAAGCTTCTTAAGATTTATTAACTACTATTAATGCTTTATTAAAGATTTTTTAAAAATTACTATACTACTTATGAATTTAATAAAGAAAAACGTTAAATTTAAATTAATATAAAATACTCTAACGGCCTTTAAATACCTTAAATAAGCTCTTATAAGTATACTAATACTTATAATATTTAACCTAAATAAAC
>NW_020209586.1:0-2581 GCF_003025095.1 Trichoderma harzianum CBS 226.95 | reverse complement strand
TATAAAATTTAAGGTATTATTAAAGAAAATAAATACTATAATAAAATTATATAATAAAAAGAACTTAAGGATTAATAAAGACTTCTTAAATAATAGAAATAGATTAAATAAATTAATTTAAATACTACTTATAATTAAATTTAATTACTTAGAAATTAGTTTTAATAATATATTAAAACTAATATAAATAAATACCTAGTAGCTAAGTTACTAAAATTAGCTATTTACTTTATTAATAATATTTTACTTATAAACTAATATAATAAAGCTAATATTATTAACTATAAGCTACTACTATATAAATAATATATTATAATTAAACTTTAGGAATAGTATAAGGACTATAAAGCTATAGAATATAAATAAAAAGAATTTACACTTTATAATAAAGATTATTATAAAAAACACTAGTATTAACGCTAAGCCCTTATATATATTACCTATAACCTAAAATAGTAAAAATTTAACCTAATAAAATATAGTAATAATAAAAAACTATAAGGAATTAACTAAAATAACCTTTAGAAATACTATAAGCTTACTATTAAATATATACCTAAACCTAAATATACTTAATATAAATACTATAATATTTAAAATAAAAAACTAAGATAAATTACCTTAAACTTAGATAATATTAATATTAACCCTTATAGTAATAATTATTATAATAGCGTTAATAATATAACCTACTATAACTTAAATACCTTTATAAAAGGAAAAAAACTATAAAATTTCTAAGTATTAAGTACCTTAAAAAAACATTTAATTACAGTTTATATAAACTCTAAAGCTATAATAAGCTATATTATACCTTAGTTAGTTAACTACCTAAAGCTACTTAATTATAAAAAAAAAAAAACTATATACCTTTATAAATGTTAAAAAATAATAATTTACTTATAATAATAAAATTATTAACTATAAAATTAATTACCTTAAAATCTAGTTTAGTAAAATTAAAAATATATTTAAATTTAATATTATAAATATTATAAAATATAATATACTTTTAAAATATAATTAGCTTAAGTTACGTAACCCTAATATTAACTAAATTAAAGGCTAAGTAAAATAGTAAACTTACCTTAGATTAATTAATTTTAAAAATATACTATAACTAAATTAAGAGGATTAATAAAATACTATAATATCCCTAACGATAAAATTAATAACCCCTATATTAAATAAAGAAATTTAAAAATATATAAAAAAAAGAAAAGTTATAAAAAGAATATAATTTAAGGAGCTAATAAAGCTCCTAAAGATAATTAAATATATTAAAAAACTAAAAAAAAAATAACTTAAATTTCTTAATTTAATTATATAAAAGGTTAAGGAATTATACTACTAAGATTAATAAATATTAGAAAATTTAAAAAATATACTAATAAACCTTTAGTATATATTAGTCTTTAATAAAGAACTTAATACTAAACTACTAAAATATAGCTAATAGAATTATAAAATTAAACTTATAAATAATAAAGTCCTAATGTTTAATAAGATTTATAACCTAAGTACTACTAAGCTTAAAATACTTAATAAATAAATTAAGGACTAGCTAAAGAAGAGCTATATTAAACTTTTTAAATCTTTAGTAAAATATTTAATTATATTTATACTTAAGAAAAATAGTAAACTTTAACTTATTATAAACTACTAATAATTAAATATAATATAATAACTAAAAAAAATATTATACTACTACTACTAATTTTAAAAATTAAAAACTAGTTTACAAAAGCTAAGATTTTTACTTTATTAAATCTTAAAGAAATATATAACCTTATTTAAATTAAAAAAGGTAATAAATAAAAAACTACCTTTTATATAAAATATAAACTTTATAAATACTAGGTAATACTTTTTAAACTTATAAATACCCTAGTATTTTTCTAAAAAATAATTAATTATATATTATAAAACTATATAAATTATTTTATTATTATATACTTTAATAATATTCTTATTTACTTTAAAAACTTAGAAAAATATAAAGAATATATTAAAGAAGTATTATAAATACTTTAAAATAATAAATTCCTAGTAAAACCTAAGAAATATAACTTTTATATATAAAAGGTTATATTTTTAAAATATATTATTACCTTAAGTAAAGTTTAAATAAATTTTAAAAAGCTTAAGGTTATTAATAATTAAGAACTATTATAAAACGTTAAGTAAGTATAAAACTTATTAAGATTTATTAATTATTACTAATACTTTATTAAAGACTTTTTAAAAATTACTATACTATTTATAAACTTAATAAAAAAAGATATTAAATTTAAACTTATATAAAATACTTTAATAACCTTTAAATACCTTAAATAAACCATTACTAATATACTAGTATTTATAATATTTAACCTAAATAAATCTATTATAATTAAAACTAATACCTTAGACTATATAATTAAAGAAGTACTTAGCTAACTAAATAAAAAAAGGAAACTTAGGCCTATTACCTATTTTACTAAAAGACTATATAAACTAAAACTTAAATATTTTATTTATAATAAAAAGTTTATAATTATATACTAAGTACTTAGTAAATAATATTAAAAATACTATTATA
>NW_020209585.1:0-2593 GCF_003025095.1 Trichoderma harzianum CBS 226.95 | reverse complement strand
TTAAAAAAGTATATAACCTTATTTAAATTAAGAAAGGTAATAAATAAAAAATAGCCTTTTATATAAAATATAAAGTTTATAAATACTAAGTAATACCTTTTAAATTTATAAATACCTTAGTATTTTTTTAAAAAATAATTAATTATATATTATAAAATTATATAGATTATTTTATTATTATATACTTTAATAATATTTTTATTTACTTTAAAAACTTAAAAGAATATAAGAAATATATTAAAAAAGTATTATAAATACTTTAAAATAATAAACTCCTAGTAGAATTTAAAAAATATAACTTTTATATATAAATAATTATATTTTTAAAATATATTATTACCTTAGGTAAAGTTTAAATAAACCTTAAAAAACTTAAGGTAATTAATAATTAAGAACTATTATAAAATATTAAATAAGTATAAAGCTTCTTAAGACTTATTAATTACTACTAATACTTTATTAAGGATTTTTTAAAAATTACTATGTTATTTATAAATTTAATAAAAAAAATATTAAATTTAAACTTATATAAAATACTTTAATAGCCTTTAAATACCTTAAATAAGCTTTTACTAATATATTAATATTTATAATATTTAACCTAAATAAACTTATTATAATTAAAACTAATACCTTAGATTATATAATTAAAAAAGTACTTAATTAACTAAATAAAAAAAGGAAACTTAGGCTTATTACTTACTTCTTTAAGAAACTATATAAACTAAAACTTAAATACTTTATTTATAATAAAAAATTTATAACTATAAACTAAGTACTTAATAAGTAGTATTAGAAATACTATTATAAAAAAAGCTAATTTTTAATAATAATTTTTATAAATTATTAAAATATTACTTACTTTATAATAATATAAAAACTATTTTATAAATAAGTTAAATATTATAAGTAACTTTTTAAGTTTAAGCTTATTATTAAATACTATAGTAGATTAAATAATAAATACGTTAATATACTTAATAAGTACTTAAACTATTTTTAAAAAATCTTAGAAGTTAAGATATAAATACTAAAGAAAAACTAATATAAAAACTTAGTTATTTAATTAATTAATACCTTATACTAAATTAAAATAAATAACCTAATTATTAATAATATAAAAAAATATATTAAAAACTAAGAAAATAAATAATACTTAAAAAGTATTTTTATAAATATTAAATACTTAATACTAAATAAACTTATTTAAGTATTAAAAGATTTATAAAGTAAAATAGTAAAATTAGTTTATATATATAAACTTAATAAATATTATAAAATTAAAAAAACTATATAGTAAATTATATAATACTTTAAATTTAAAAGTATTAAAAAATAAGTATAAAAAATTATATTAAAATATATAATATATAAATAAGCTAAAAGCTTTAAGTATAAACCTTATAAACAGCTATAACTACTACTTATACTATAATAATTATAAAAATTAATTTTATTTAACTTAATTACTAAACTACCTTTTTTAAAAAAACTAATTATAAAAATACTTTATAATAGTATTTTTATAGTGGTTAATAAATTTATAAAAATAGCCTACTTTATATTATTTAAGGAAGCTAGTAATATAAAAAAACTAGCTTATATAATAATAAAATATATTATAAATAACTATAAACTACTAAGAGATATAATCTTTAATAAAAAAAATATATTTATATTTAAGTTTTAAAAAGCACTTATAGCTAAACTAAAAATAAATTATAAAGTTAATATAATCTACTACTTATAAATAAATAAATAAATAGAAAAAATTAATTAAATAATTAAAACTTATTTATATTATTATATTAATTTTAAATAAAATAATTAAGTAAAAGTCCTCCCTATTATATAATTTATATATAATAATATAAAATTAAAATTAATTAAGAAATTACTATTCTTCTTAAACTATAAATTTAAACCTAAAGCTTATTAATTACTAAGGTAAAAGGAAAATATTAAAAAAGCTATAATTAAAGTAAAAAATATAATTAAATTATATAATAAACTATAATAATAATTTAAATTTATTTATTAAAAAATAATTAAATATATAAATAAAAATAAAATTAAAAAACTAACTATTTAGAAAAAAAATATAATTTAGCTTTACTAATATATGTAAGGAAATAAATAAGTAAATATTAAAATAAATAAGCTAAGTAATAAATTTAATTTTAAGAAACTTAGACTTTATAAAATTTTAAGAAAAATTAAAAAAGTAAATTATAAACTTAAATTTTTAAAATAATAAAAAAAATAAAGAAAATATATATATTTAATATTTTATATTTTTTTACTAAAGAAAGTATAAATTAATAAGGAAATTAAAAAATTTATCTAAGATAAGATTATTATTAAAGAAGAAGAAAAAGAATATAAAGTAAAAGATATTAATATAATAAAAATAGAAAAAGATAGTAAATAATACTATAAAGTATAATAAAAAAATATATATATAAAAATTTATTAAGTATTTTAAAAATTTAATAGCACTAGTAGAAAAACTTTATTAAAGCTTAAGGATTATACTAGCTTAAGATTTATTATTAATATCCTTAAATAATCTACTAACTTTAAAAAAGTAAAA
>NW_020209584.1:0-2610 GCF_003025095.1 Trichoderma harzianum CBS 226.95 | reverse complement strand
ATATTTAGTATAAGTAGCTACTTTCTTTTATTTTTATTAATATTTTTATTTTTCCCTTATATTTATATATTTTTATTAATTATTATATTAAGTATTTACAAAAAATCTTATTTTAAGATAAAGTATTATAATATTCTTTTAAAAATTATTTTATTTTATTTTATTAAAATAAAAAATTATATATATTATTTTAATAAAAAAAAGTAAAACTTCTTAAAGTATTAAATATTTAAGGAAAATTTTATTTATTATATTAAATATATAAAGGATAATAAATTTTTATATAATATATATTTATTATTATTAGCTTAGCTTTAAAAAATTACTTTATTTTATACTTAATATAAAAATACTTTTAAAAAGGCTAAAAAGAAGTATAAAATAATTAATATAAAAATTAAATATTTTTATAAATATATATATTTATAATTAAAGAAAATAACTTATACAGTTATACAGGGTATTAATAATTTAAAGGAGTTAAATAAAGTTAAATATAAGAAAGTAAAGGTTACTTATTAGGCTGCTATAGTATAATTAATAAAGGGTTTTTTTAAGGTTATTCCTACTTTTTTAAAATTAGTAAATTATTTAAAGATATTAATAATAAATTTTAAGCTAATATAATCCTTAGGCTTTAATAAAGTTTTTCCACTAGTACTATTAAGTTTTTTAAATACTTAATAGGTTTTTATATTTTTTTTTTTTTATTATACCCTATAGTATTATTTACTATATTCTTTTATTTTTATTATGTTAATATTTTTTACCTTATATTTCTTTTTCTCTCTTTTAATAATAATTTTATTTTAAATAAATTTTTTAGTTTTTTATTAATTTATACTTTTTTTAGTAAAGAAATATAAAATATTAAATATATATATATTTTTGATTTTTCTTATTATTCTAAAAATTTAAGTTTATAATTTACTTTTTTAATTTTTCTTAAAATTTTATAGGGTTTAAGTTTCTTAAAATTAAGTTTATTACTTAGTTTATTTATTTTAATATTTACTTACTTATTTCCTTATATATATTAATAAAGTTAAATTATATTCTTTTCCTAAAGGGTTAGTTTTTTAATTTTATTTTTATTTATATATTTAATTATTTTTTATTAAATAAATTTAAGTTATTATTATAGTTTATTATATAATTTAATTATATTTTTTACTTTAATTATAACTTTTTTAATATTTTCCTTTTACCTTAGCAGTTAGTAGGCTTTAGATTTAGATTTATAATTTAAAAAGAATAATAATTTTTTAATTAATTTTAATTTTATATTATTATAAGTAAGTTATATAATAAGGAGTAGTTTTACTTAGTTATTTTACTTAAAATTAATATAATAGTATAAGTATATTTTAACTATTTAGTTAATTTCTTTTATTTATTTATTTATTTATAGGTAGTAGGTTATATTAGTCTTATAGTTTATTCTTAATTTAGCTATAAGTACTTTTTATAATTTAAATATAAATATATTTCCTTTATTAAAGATTATATTTCCTAGTAGTTTATAGTTATTTATAATATATTTTATTATTATATAAGTTAATTCTTTTATATTACTAGCTTTCTTAAATAATATAAAGTAAGTTATTTTTATAAGTTTATTAATTACTATAAAAATATTATTATAAAGTACCCTTATAATTAATTCTTTTAAAGAAAATAGTTTAGTAATTAAGTTAAATAAAATTAATTCTTATACTTACTATAGTATAAGTAATAGTTATAGCTATTTATATAGCTTATATTTAAAGCTTTTAGCTTATTTATATATTATATATTTTAATATAACCTTTTATATTTATTTCTTAATTTCTTTAAATTTAAAGTATTATATAATTTACTATATAATTTTTTTAATTTTATAGTATTTATTAAGTTTATATATATAACCTAATTTTACTACTTTACTTTATAAGTTTTTTAATACTTAAATAAATTTATTTAGTATTAGGTATTTAATATTTATAAAAATACCTTTTAAGTATTATTTATTTTTTTAGTTTTTTATATATTTATTTATATTATTAATAATTAAATTATTTATTTTAATTTAGTATAAAGTATTAATTAATAAAATAATTAAGTTTTTATATTAAATTTTTCTTTAATATTTATACCTTAACTTTTAATATTTCCTAAAAGTAATTTAAGTATTTACTAAGTATATTAATATATTTATTATTTAATTTATTATAGTATTTAATAATAAGCTTAAATTTAAAGAGTTACTTATAGTACTTAACTTATTTATAGAATAAATTTTATATTATTATAAAGTAAGTAATATTCTAGTAGTTTATAAGAATTATTACTAAAAATTAACTTTCTTTATAGTAGTATTTTTAATATTATTTACTAAATACTTAGTATATAACTATAAACTCTTTATTATAAATAAAATATTTAAGTTTTAGTTTATATAGTTTCTTAAAGAAATAAGTAATAAGCTTAAGTTTTTTTTTTTATTTAATTAGCTAAGTATTTCTTTAATTATATAATTTAAGGTATTAGTTTTAATTATAATAAGTTTATTTAAGTTAAATATTATAAGTATTAGTATATTAGTAAGGGTTTATTTAAGGTATTTAAAGG
>NW_020209583.1:0-2618 GCF_003025095.1 Trichoderma harzianum CBS 226.95 | reverse complement strand
AGTAACCTAAATTAATTATAAAAGAGAAAATATAAATTAGCTAGGCTAGTTAATAGCTACTAAATAAAGGTTTAATAGTAATTTATTATTTTAATTTTAGTTAAGTAGTTTATCTTTTGTACTTAGGAGAGTTAAGGTTAATATAAATAGAAATTATTATTAATTTATATTAACCTAATATTAATTAATTATATTAATTTTATATTTATTTAAGGATATTTACTTTATTAATTTATTATAGTAATTATAAAAGTTAAGTTATAATATAATACTCTTTTTTTTATTAATTTTATTTTTAAAACTAAATTATTTTAATATATAAGTGTTTACTTTATTTTTCTATAGTAAATACTTTTTCTTTTTGTTTTATATAATACTTATATTTACTAATAATATAAATTCTTAAATATAGAAATTTACTAATACTTTTTAATAAAAGTTTAAAAAGAAAAAACTAAATAAAAGTATTACTTTTATAATAATTATTTTATTAAATCTTATTAAACTAAAACTTTATTAATTTTATAAAAAATATAATCTTAAATATTTAATATTTAAATTAAATTTTAGCTACTATATAAAGTATATTAAAGGTTATAAATCTTATTATAAAGTATTTTTTTTACTTTAGTAATTATTATATATTTTCTATTATTAAAATTAATTAAATAATAAAGTTAAAGTTATTAAAAAAAAATTAGAAATTTTATAATAAAAGTTATTTAACTTTAAAAATAATAAAAAAAGAAATTTAAAAAGGTAATATATATTATATTTTATAATATTAATAATTTAAAGAAATTAAAGTATATTAAAAAAGTAAAGTATAAAATAGTAAAAGTTATTTATTAAACTAAAAAACTATTACTTAATTTTATAAATTCTATAACTTTAAGTTTAAGGGTAGCTATATTTAATTAATCTTTTTCTAATATTAATTTAGGGTTTTTAAATTTTAATTTTCTTACTTTAATAAAAGGTATTTTTTTATTATTTTCTTAGGTTTTTTAAGGTTTTTTAGTTTTTTTAAATATTTATTTTTATTATATTTATAATACTTTATAAAGTTTATTTTAAAAGGTTTTTAAAGTAATATTAATATATTTAAAGTTACCTTTAAATTCTTAGATATTTATACTTTTATTATATTTTTTTTTATTTTACTAAATATTAAAATTTATTAATAACTTTATTTATTTTTAATAATATTATTTTATTAACCTTATATTTAAATTCTTTACTTTTAATAATAATTTTATTTTTAATAAATTCTTTTATACTTTTATTTATTAATATTTTTTTTAATAATAAAATATAAAAAAATAAGTATATTAATTTTCTTTATTTATTTAATTACTTTAGGAAGTTTAGTTTATAATTAACTTTATTAAGTTTCTTTAAAATTTTATAAAGCTTAATTTTTTTATAATTTAATTTATTACTTAGCTTATTTATTTTAATATTAGCTTATTTTTTTTTAAATATATTAAAGTAAGTAAATTATTTTTTTTAGAAAAAAGTTAGTTTTTTAAGTTCATTTTAATTTATATATTTTTTTATATATTTTTATATAAATTTAAATTATATATATAATTCTTAATATAATTCTTTAAGTTTATTTACTTTAAATATAGTTTTTTATATATATATTTTTTTATAATATTTTATATATTTATAAATAGTATTTTTTATTAATATAAAATAATAAAAGTTAAGTTAATTTTAAAATTAAATTATTATAGGAAAATTTTATATTTAGTAAATATTTAACTTAGTTATTTTAATTAAAATTAATGTAACTATATAAGTATACTTTAATAATTTAGTTAATATATTTTATTTATTTATTTATTTAAAGATAGTAAGTAATATTAATTTTATAATTCATTTTTATATTTACTATAGTATTTTATTAATATTTAAATATAAATATTAATTCTTTATTAAAAATAATTTCTATAAGTAATTTATATTTTAAGGTTATATACTTTTATATAATATAGCTTAGTTTTTTTATAATATAATCTTTTTTAAATAAAATAAAAATACTTTACTTTATTAATTTATTATTAATAATAAAAATACTATTATATATTATATTTATTATAAGCTTTTTTAATAATAGTAATTTAATAATATAATTAAATAAAATAAAGCTTTATAAATACTTTAAAATTAGTAATAGTTATAGTTTACTATAAGGTTTTTATTAACTTAACTTTATTTTAATATATAAAATATATTATTAAATAATCTTTTTAATATTATTTTTTATATTTATAAAAATATAATATTATTAAATTTATTATAGTATTTTTATAATTCCTTTATATTTATATAGTAAATATTTATAAACTATTTTAATTATGTTTTATTATAATATTTTTAATACTTAGATTTTTTTATTTTTATAAAAAAGTTTTTTTATAAAAATTATATTTTTAAAAAATTACTTTAGTATTTAATTATTAATTTATAATATTCTTTTATTATTTTTTAAAATATTAATAAAATAAATTTTAGTATTAATTTAAAATAGTTTTTTTTATAATTAAAAATATTTATATAATTATTTTTTAATATTTTATAAAAAACATTTTAAAATTTTACTTAATTAT
>NW_020209582.1:0-2619 GCF_003025095.1 Trichoderma harzianum CBS 226.95 | reverse complement strand
TATAAAAATAATATAAAAAGATATAAAAATAATATAAAAAGATATAAAAATAATATAAAAAGATATAAAAATAATATAAAAAGATATAAAAATAAAATAAAAAGATATATATATTATTTATATAATTAAATTTAATATTTTATTTTTATTTTTATTTTTAACTAAAATTCAGCTTATGAAACCTATTTTAAATTTAAACCAGTTTTCCTTATTAATGAACTTATAAAAATTAATCTCTCCTAGGTACAGAGGATAAACTACCTAAAAGGAACCAGTTGTAAAAAAACCTTTATATATAGTAATAGCCTTTAATAAGTCAGCTGGTCTAAGTACCTATATATATATTTAATTTTGAATATTAAAAAATATAAAAAATAATTAATAAATATAATAAAACTAACTTAATTTACTTAAACTCCTAGTAGTTAAATTTACTATTATTAAATAATTTAATTATTACTCTTAGGCTTTTATTATAATCTTAAATTAATAGTAAAATAGTTTAAAAAATTAAGGAAATAGTAAAAATAATAATTAAAATAATAAAAATAATAAAAACTTAAACATTAAAAAATAATAAACCCTTAAGCTTATAAATAAAATTTTTAAAAATAATTAAATAGTAATAATTCTATTATTACTAAGTAATATAAATATATATAATTTAAAAGTTTATACTAAAAAAGAGTAGTATTTATAAAGGTATTTATATAAGCTAGTAATAGAGGACTAGAAATAAATTAATATAAAAAAGAAACTCTCTGCTTAATTAATTTAGTAAAGAAGTAAATTAATTAAATATATATTTTATTAAGTTATAAACCTATACCTTTAGTAATAAGCTAACTACTAATATTTACTTTTACTAAATTAATAAGCCTAGCGGTAGTTTATTTATATATTAAAATTACTTAATTAAAGAGGGGAATTATAAAACTAGTATAAGTTTAAGACTATTACTAATATTATTAATAAAGGGGATAATAACCTTAAGTAGCTATGCTAAAAAAAACTAATAATTATAAATTAAATAAAACTTTTTATATAAAACTAATATTAACTTTAATTTCCAAAAAGTTTAAAGAAAATAATAATATTATTATAATTCCATTACTTTCTAATAATATAGATTTCTTTAGCTATAAAGTTTAAATACTACTAATATAAAAATTACTTTGAAATTTTTTATAATATATTTTATTAATATAATTAATAAAAAAATATTACTCACAAAATTATAATATTATTAATAATAAAAATAAAACTAAAAATTAAGTTAATAATAATTAATAGCTTTAATCTATATAACTTCCTTAAGCTTAAGTAATAAAAAAATGATTTATAATAAATATATTAACTAAAATTTATAATATATTTAATTAAAGCCTTTGACTTATTAAATAAGTATAAGGTTAAATATAAGGTTTTAATTTTATAATTAAAAAATTAATATATAAAATAATATTAATATATTAAAATATTAAATAAAACTCTTTTATTATTATTAAGTAACCTCCTAAGCAGGGTCCCCAATAGGCACATGGGATCCTATGTATTTATTTTGCATAGGATCCTATATAATTAAGTTAATAATATAGGGCTACTATTATAGTATATAGCTTTAAATTAATATTTTATAGATTATTAATTTAATTAATTAAGTATATAAAAAAGGTTAAAAAGAGGTATTTTATAAAAATTAAATATAGGGCTTTAAAGATAATTATATAGCTATAATAAGATAGGGCTTAGTAATAGATTAAGTAAATTTACTAAATTAGTAAAAGAGAAGATATTACTATATATATAAACGCTATTATAATATAGGCTTAGTTATTTATTAATATATTATATTTAAAATATATATTAATTATAATATTATTTAATAAGTAAAACAAATAGCTAAAATTATAAAATAGTAAAACTTTATACTTTAACTACTTAAGATTATAAGCTAGGTTCTATAACTTTTATTACCTAGCTAATTTTACTAAGCTATTAAAATAAAAAAAAGTATAAAATATTTTTTTTAACTATAATATTACTAAATAAAAGTAGAAATTATAAAAGTTAAGTATTTTAATATATTATAGTATCTTTACCTTAGCTTTTTTATTTAAAGCTTTATATATAAAGGGTAGGTATATATATATTTAACCTAATAGCCAAAGGCTACTAATCCTCTAAATTACTAAACTAAATATAATTATAAATATTTAGTTAATATTAAAAAAGAAAGGAATAATAAAGTTTATAAAAAATAAAGGAAAAAAAGCTAAAGAATTAAAGGAAGTTATTTTAATAATATTACTTAAACTAAATAATAAAAAACTTAGTATTTATAAAAAGTAGGTATATAATTAAGTATTTATATTACTATATATAATTTCTTTTATAATATATATAATAATAATAAAAAAATTAAGAAATAAAGTAATTCAAAAATAAAATAAAAGTATACTAGTATAATTAATTATATATATATATTACTAATATTATAAGTCTTTTTTTTTTCCTTTTTTAATATTATTATTATTATTATTATTATTATTATTATTATTATTATTATTATTATTATTATTATTATTATTATTATTATTATTATTATTATTATTATTA
>NW_020209581.1:0-2622 GCF_003025095.1 Trichoderma harzianum CBS 226.95 | reverse complement strand
ATTTTTATTTTAATATTAATTTTTATTTTAATATTAATTTTTATTTTAATATTATTATAATATATTATCTAAGTATAAACAAATAATATTTATTATATATATTTTATAAATATATTTTTATTTTTGATATATAAGCTATAATAAAGCTAGAATTAAAATAATAAAATATTTAGTATTACTTTAAGTTAAGAGTATTATTATTTAAGTAGTACTTTTTTACTATTTAAGTAGTATTAGAAATACCTTAGAAAAATTAGTAAGATTACTACCTTTGGAAATTAAGAAATACTTTATTAAATAAAATATTTTAATATTTTTAAAAGTTATATATAATATTATAATAATAAAACTACGTAAATATATTTTTATAATATTCTTTATAATTTATTTTATATAAGAAAATTAAAAAAGAAACTATAGTAACTTTTAAACTTTATTTTCTTAATACTTATTAAAAATAATAAATAATGTTTTAAAGATTTAATTATATATATATATTACCTATTATGAATCTTTTACTATATTTATTTCTATTAAGAATTAAGTTAGAAAATCTAAATATAAATTAAAATAGGATTTTCTAAGTTATTTCTTAATAAAAAAAAGTAAAAAAAATTATATTTTATTATATAAAGTATTTAATTACTTTCTTAATTTAAATTTATAAAATCTTTCTTTATTTTTAAATACTTACTAAAGTTAAAGAGAATTTATAAGCTAATAGACCCACCTTCCTAGTTAGGTTAATTACTACCTAAATAGTAAAAAAGTACTACTTAAATAATAATACTCTAAGTTAAAAAAATAATTTTATATAAAAAGAAATTTATTATTAAAATAATTAATTATAGTTATAAATTATATAAACTTAATTTATAATATAATAGTAATAATTATATATTTTTTATAAAACTATATTTATTTTATTATATAACTTAGAATAAAGTTAGAAATTAAATAATAAAGTTTTAAATTTTATTTATAATAAAAAAAATACTTTTATATAAAATAAAATTTAATTATTAAAATAACTAATTATAAATATAAGCTATATAAACCTAATAAATAAAATAATGATATTTATTATATATATTTTATAAAAGTATTTATTATTTAATTATATATATAATAATAAAACTAAAATTTAAATTATAAGACTTTTAGTATTATTTTAAATTAAAAAAACGTTTTTATAAAAAATAAATTTATTATTAAAAAAACTATTTAATTATATAATATTTATTAATAAAATAAATAAAATAATAATATATAAATTTTCCTAAGTAAATTATTAATAATTACAATTATAATTAATTATTAAGTAAATTATTATAAATTAATTAAAATTAATTAACTTAATTATATAAAAATATAATTATAATATTTTTATTTTAAAATATAAATTCAATAAATTATTTTATAAATTAACTAAAATAAAAAAATAATAATAATTTACTATAATTTCTTTATAAACTTTTAAAAACTTATAAGTTTAAAATAGAAAAAAAAGTATAATTAATAAATAAATAATCCCTCTAAATTATAATAATATTTTTAAAAAGAAATTATATATAGCCTATAGGAAAAATAATATATATATATATATATAAATAAGTTAATTTATAATAAATAAGTTTATAATAAATAAATTTATTTTATTATTTATATATAGAATTTAAATTTTATAAATAAAAGCTATTTATTATTTTAAAAACAATTTTAAAATAATATTTTATAAAATTATTTATTATTATATTATAAAATAAATTCTAATTATAAATATAATATATTTAATAAATTTAAAAAGGAAGCTTATAAAGTTACTAAATTATTAAAATATATAATTAATTAACTTAAATCCTTACTAAACTTTAATTAAGTAAATAGCTCTTTTATATATTATTTACTACTAGGCCTTTATATTTAGCTTATATAATACTTTTATAATTATTAATTTTTTTAATACTTTTACTTAGGAAATATAAAGTAATTTTTATTATTAATTTTACTTAAGTTTTTTATTAAGTTAAACTTTTACTTACTAAATACTACTATTATTTAAAATTAACTTTTACTTACTAAATATATTTATATTTTTTTAAAGTAAACTTTTACTTATTAAATATTTTTAAAATTATTAAAGTAATAATTATAAAAATATTTATTTTACTTTAATATTATTAACTTAGTTAATTAAAAATAGTTTTATTATTAATTTTTATATTTATTATTTTTTTTAAATTAAAGGGTTTTTAAAATTTAAAAAACTACTTTTTATTCAATAATTTTATTAAGTTATTTATTATTATTTTATTTATAAAAATATACTTTAATTAAAGAAAGATTTTAACTTTTTTTTAAATAAAATAATATTATATTTTAATATATTTTAAACTTTTATAATTTATTAAGTTTTTTATAAATATAATTACTTTTTAATTATTATAAAAAATTATAATAGTAATTAAAGATAACTTTTTAATAATATTTATATTTTTCTTCCTTTTAAAATTAATTTATAATTTTAAAAATAACTTTTATAATTAAATTACTTTTTTTATTATATTTATTTAAGCTATATATTTAATTTTATAATTAAAAAATATTATAATTATTTATTTT
>NW_020209580.1:0-2634 GCF_003025095.1 Trichoderma harzianum CBS 226.95 | reverse complement strand
TAGTTTAAATATAATAATAAATAAGTAAAAAAATAAATTAATTACTTATATTTTAAAATATTTAATTAAACTACTTTAGTAATATATAATATTATCTTAGGTATATTATAATTATATTAATATAAACCCTTAATAATATAAAGTAAAGGTTTAATTTATTAATAAAATAATAAAAGAATTTTAAATTAAAAGGAAAATAAAGGAAATTAGAAACCTTAATTTTTAAAGCTTAAAAATATTTTTATATAATATTAATAAAAATAAATAAAAGCTATAAAAGCTTAATTTTTAAAAAGGTTTATTAAAGGAAAATAAAACTTATATAAACTTAATTAATTTTTAAAAACTATAAAAGAAAAATAAAATAATTAAGAAAAAGAAAAGGAAAAATTTATAAATTTAATAATTAATATTTTAAAATAATATTAAAAATTTAAAGTTTTATTTTAAAAAACTTTAAAAATTTTTAATAAAAGTATATAAATACTACTTTATACTAAATAAAATTATATAATAAAGTTAAAGAAAAAGAAATAATTAAAGTATTTTTTATTATATAATTTTAATTAGTTAAAATTAAATACTTTTAATAAATAAATATAAAAATAAAATAAAAATTATTAAAATTTTTAACTTTTTAATATAATATTTTATTATTTTTATTTTAAAGAAAAATAAAAAATTATAATTAATTATTAATTATAAATAATCAAATAATATTATAATTAAAGATTAAACTTTTTTACTATTAATATCTAAAGTAAAAGATTAATTATAAAAAGCTACTATATATACTTAATTAAATTTTACTAATACTTATAAATTAACTTAAATAAAAGAAGAATATAAATAAATAATAGCTTTTAATACCTTAGGAAAGTTTTATAAATTCTTAATAATACTTTAAGGATTAATAAATATACTTATATCCTTTTAGAAAAAGATTAATTATATCCTTTAAAAATATTAAAATAAATTTATTATTATATATTTAAATAATATTTTAATATATTTTAAAACTAAGGAAAAATATAAAGAATATATATAATTAATACTTTAAGTATTATAAAATAATTACTTTTTTATAAATTTTAAAAAATATTAATTTTATATATAAGAAGTAGAATTTTTAGGATATATTATTACCCTTAGAACTATATAAATAAATTTAAAAAAAGTTACTATTATTAATAAATAGTTAACTTTAATATTAATTAAGGAAGTATAAAGTTTTTATAAATTAGTTAATTATTATTAATACTTTATTTAAAACTTTTTAGTTTTAACTTAATTAATTAATATAATAAAGAAAAATTAAAAGTTTAAATAAATAAAGGAAGCTAAATAAGTATTTTAAGCTATTAAATAAGCTATAACCTTAGAATTTATTTTAGTTATATATAACCTTAAAAACTAGTAGAAATTAAGACTAATATATTAAAATATATAATTAAAGAAGTATTAAGCTAGTAAAATAATAAAGAAAAACTTTACTTTATAATATTTTATTTTTAAAAGCTTAATAAAATTAAACTTAGTTATATAGTTTATAATAAAGAATTCTTAAGAATTAAAAGCTATTTAAAATAATAAAGTTAATATTATAAAGGAAGTAAATTCTAAATTAAATTTTTTATTAATTATTAAAATATTACCTACTTTATATTTATTTAAAAGTTATTTAAATAATAAATTAAAATACTTTAAATTTTTAAGTAAATTTAACTATAAACTAATATACTATAAAAGATTAGAAAATAAAAAAGCTAATACTTTTAGTAAAAGAATTAATTATTTTTAAAAACTCCTTAATTATTAAAGTATTATATTATACTAAAATATATAAGGTAATTATAAATAAAGATTTTTTAATATAATTTTTAAAGTATAAAAATATAATAAACTTTTTAAAAGAATTAAGGAATATATAAAAAATAAGGAATTATATTAGCTTTTATCTTAGGTTATAATTTAAAATAAATACCTTATAAATAAAAATAAGTATTAAATACTTTTTAAATAATAAAAAAAAGTTATAAAATATATTTATAAATACCTATTATTTAAATATTAAGGAATTATAACTATATATTAATAAATACTTATAATATATTAATTTAAAAAAATAAAAAAAATTACTATTAATATTATAATAACCTATAATAAGTATTAATATATTAAATATAAAAGATATAAACTTTATAAAAAACTATAACCTTTGCTAATACTTAAATTACTATAGGAAATAGCTATTTTTAATTATATTATAAACCTATTACTTTTTAAAGAATTTTTTACTAAGGTTATTTATAATAGTATTTTAGTAGTAGTAGATAAATTTATAAAGTAAGTATACTTTTTACTTTATTAAAGATTATACTTAGTAAAAAACCTTATATATATTTATTTAAAAATAATAATAATTAATTATAATATACTTTAAGAAATTATTTTTAATAAAAAATAAACTTTTATTTTTAAATTTTAATAAAAACTTATAGTAAAATTTAAAATAAATTATAAACTTAATAGTATATACTATTTTAAAATAAATAGTTAAATAAAATAAATAAATTAAATTATTAAGTAATACCTAAGATATTTTATTAATTTATAGTAAAATAATTAAGTTAA
>NW_020209579.1:0-2642 GCF_003025095.1 Trichoderma harzianum CBS 226.95 | reverse complement strand
TTTACTATATATATATTAAAGTAAGTAAATTATATTTTCTTTTTAAAAATTTAATTTTTTAATTTATTTTTAATTTATATATTTACTTATATTTTAATAAATGAATTTTAATTATTTTTATATTTTTTATAAAGTTTCTTTATATTTTTTATATATATTTTTACTTTTTTAAATTTTAACTTAATATTATTATAATATAACTAAGTTATTAATAAATTTATAATTTAATTATCTTAAGCTAAATTAATATAATTCTTTAAGTATACTTTAATAATTTAATTTAATTATTTTATTTATTTATTAATTTATAAATAATAAATAATACTAAGTTTATAATTAATGTTAAAGTAAACTATAAGTATTCATTAAATATATAATATATAAGTAAACCTTTAATTAAAATTCTTTTTTAATATTTTATATTTATTTTTTATATATTTTATATAACTTAATCTTTAATTAAGTTTATTTTTTTATTAAAAATAAAATAAAAATTTTTTAAAAGTTTATTAATAATAATAAAAATACTATTATATTTAAATTTTATAATTAAATTTTTAAATAATAATAAATATATAATATAATTAAATATAATTAATTCCTAAGGTAAATTTAATATAAATAATAATTATAATTTATTATAAAGTAAATATTAATTATTTTGTATTTTTTTATATATAATATAATATAAAATTACTTTCTTTATTTATTATTTAATTTTTTTAAATTTATAATATTAATAAATTTATTATATAATTTTAGTAATATTTTTATAATTATATAATTTATATTTATAAATATAAATAATTACTTTTTAATATAGTTTTTTTAAATATTTATATTTTATTATTAAATATAAAATATTTTAATTTTATTATAATATTTTTAAAAAAATATTTTTATTTCTAAAGTTTAATATATTTTATAAATTTTATTAAAAATAAATTATTTTTTTTAATTTTAAAAATAAAATTAATTTATTATTATTTCAAAACTCTTTATTTATTTAATTATAAAACTTATATAATAATATTTAATATTCTTTTAAAAATATTTAATTTTTTAGTTAAAAGTATTAATATAATTATTTTTAAATTTTTTATAATAAATTATTTTATAATTATATATAATTAAAAATTTAAAATATTTAATTTATTTTTTAAATAATTATTAAATTATTATAAAAATATAATATTCTTATAATTAATATAAACTTTAATTTATATATATTTTTCTCTTTTAAATATAAAAAATAAACTACCTAACTAAAATTAAAATAATAAATTACTATTAAATCTTTATTTAATAACTATTAGCTAGCTTAGTTAATTTATATTTTCTTTTTTATAATTAATTTAGGTTACTTCTTTTTACTTTTTTTATTCTTTAGGCTTTAGTAAATCTTCTTTATAATATTAATAATATTTTTATTATAAGTTTTTATAATAATAGCTATTATTTTAGCTATAGTTATAGTTAATTTCTTATTACCTTTAGCTATTATAGCTATTTATAATATATATTAGCTATTAACTTATCTTTTATTAAAAAGAGTATATTATCTCATTAGGTAGTCTTTTATAGGATTGTTACTGCCTTTTATAACTTGACGGAAGGATATAATAGACCTATTTAATTTAGTTAAGTTATTAAACTATAAGTTATAGGGCTTAAAGTATAATAATTATATTATATTTAAACTTTATTATTTAGGTTATTTTATATATATTTTAAGTTTAGTCTTAAACCTTAATTAATAATTATACTTTATAGCCTAAATCTTTAAGGTTTAACTTAATTAGCTATAGTTAATTAAGTTAAGTTATAAATTAATTTTAGATTTTAAACTAAAGGTTAGGGTATAGCTTTTCTTTAACCTAGCTATTATAGCTTTACTAACCTTTTTAATAATAAATATAACCTTTATATATATTTTTAAAATAATAATATTTTTAATATTTAAATATAATAATAATAATTATAAATTCTTTATTATAAATAAAATCTTATAAAATTAATTTATATAATTTCTTAAAGAAAAATATAATAAATTTTAATTTATTATTTTTATTTAGTTAATTAATATATTTATTAATAATATAATTTAAAATATTTATTTTAATTATAATTTATTTATTAAAATTAAATATAATAAATATTAATTTAAAAATTATAGTATTTTTAAATTATTTAAAAATAATATTAATATTAAAACTTTATAAAAAAAATTTTTTTTTAGTAAAATTTATTAATAATATAATAATTTTAATAAAGTTTTATATAAATTATTAATAATAATTAATAAATTTTAAAGCTTTATATTTTTTTAATATTACTTAAAGGTTTTTAATTTTTAATTATTATAATTCTTTTAAAGTTTATTTAAATTTCTTTAAGTATAATAATATATTTAAGGAATTTTACTTTTTATATATAAAATTAATATTTTTTAAAATTAATTAATAAATTGATATTTTAAAAAGTTTATACTATTTAATAAAAATATTTTTAATATTTTTTTAAAAATCTTTAAAAAAATAAAAAATATTATTTATATATATAATAATAAAATTATTTAAGTATATTTTTAATATATAATTAATTTATTTTTAAAATAATATAAAAATATTAATAAGTTTTTA
>NW_020209578.1:0-2685 GCF_003025095.1 Trichoderma harzianum CBS 226.95 | reverse complement strand
AATTATATCTTAAGAGTATATTATATTTTATAATATTTATAATATTAAAACTAAAAGTATTTTTAATTTTACTAAATTAAATTATAAAGTAATTAATCTTATAGTTAATAATTTTATTATTATAAGTAAATTATTATTTCTTAATATTTATAAGGGTATATAATTTTTTTTTTATAATTAGTTAACTATAAGTAGTTAATTAGTTAAGGTATAATATAATTTATTATAGCTTTAAAGTTTATATAAACTGTAATTAAATATTCTTCTAAGGTATTTAATACTTAAAATCTTTATAATTCTTTTTTATAAGGGTATTTAAGTTATAATAAGTTATATTATTAGTATTATTATAATAATTATTACTATAAGAGTTAATATAAATATTATTTAAATCTAAGGTAATATATTTTAGTTTTTTATTTTAAATATTATAGTATTTATATTAAGTATATTTAAGCTTAAGTATATATTTAATAATAAGCTTATAGTATTTCTAAAGGTTACTTTAGTTAATTCCTTATAGTTTATTATTATTACTATACTTTATAAAGTTAAATTCTTACTATTTTAAGTTATAGGTAATATATATAAAGGCTTAATATTAATATTAATATTTTTTATAATAGTTTTTATTATAAAGTATAAATTCTTTTTATTTATATTTTATAGCCTTATAGTTTTTATACTATTCCTAAAGTTTAATTATAATATATTATTTATATAGTAATAGCTTATAATTAATAATATTAGTTTTATTATATTAATTAATAAGTAAAATATTATTAATATAATATAAAATTAATTTTAGTATTTTAGCTATTAAGTATTTATTTATATAAGTTTTAATATATTATTAAAATTAATTTCTAAGTAGTTAGATTTAATTATAGGTAGTACTTAAATTAATTTATTTAATTTATTTCTATTATTTAAGGAGTCTTTATTAATCCTTAAGTTTTTTTTATTATATAATTTTATTATAATATTAATTTTTTTTAATAATACCTTAGATTTTATATTAATCTTTATATTATTCCTAATTTACTATAGTTATTTTATAGAGGTAATAAATACCTTTAGGTTTTACTAACTTATATTAATTATATATATATTTCTTAAAGTTATTAATTTCTTCTTATATTAATTTTTTAGGAGAATTTACTTTTATAAGGCTTACTAGTAAAGTAGTATTTAGGAGGCTATTATAATTTCTATTTATTTTAAGGTTATATATATAGTAATTATTATTAAAAAGTTTATAGGATTTATAAAGCTTATATAGTTTATTTATAAGTAATTTATAGTCCTTATATTATATAAAAGGGTATATATTTAAAAAAGTATTAATTTATTATTAATATTTTCTATTAATTTTATAAAAACTAAAGTTATAAATTCTTCTGCTATTATTATAAGTAATTTTATTTTTACTATTATTTTTTTTATTTAAGAATTCCTATTCTTAAAGTACTTTTTCCTTATTCTTAGATTTATTATTTTTATTTATTAAGGCTTTATTAAATAAGTTATTTAATATAGCTAAGGTTTTCTTAAGTAACTTTTTTAAGTATATTTAAGGTTTAGGTATATCCCTTAGGGTATTATTTAAAATTTTATTTATTACTATAGTATATTTAATAATTATTATTATAATATACTCAGAAGTATAATATATTATAATTTACTAAAGGTTTTATAATATTAATAGTTTAGTTTTCCTTAGGCTTTAGGATAAGTATATATTTCTTATTACTATTTTCTTTAAGTACTTAGTAATATTTTTATATATATATATTTTTTTTATAATTATAATATTTAATATCTTTTTATTATACCTTAATAGTATTAAAATTTATTAATTTTAATTATTTATTATTAAAAAAAGTAATATAATTTTTTTTTTTTTTAATTAACTAAGTATTCTTTAAGTTTACTTAAGTTAAATATTATAAAAATTCCTAGTTTTCTTTTACTTTTACTTTTTTTATTATTTTTAATTATAATTATTAATTTTAATAGCTTTTTAAGTATAATTAATAAAGATTATTTTTTATAATTAATTTTAAAAAGTTTATTTTTAACTTTAGGTTTTATACTATTATAATAAACTTTTTTTTTTATTTCCTTAGTTTAATTAACTTTAATTAATAAATATAAGAAAATTAAAGTATATTTACTTAATAGTTTTTTTTAAATAATAAAAAAAGGTTTTTACTTAACCTCTTATTATTTATTTATAATACTAAAGTATTTTTTAAGTTATTCTTAAAATCTTATATATTTAGTATAAATTTCTTTAATTTATATTTTAAGCTTTTTTAAGTTAATTTTTCCTTTTTTATAATTTTATATAATAAATTAAAATTATATTTTAGTATTTTTTATAAAGTAATTACTTATAAAAATAATTTTATTTTTATTATTCTTTAAGGTATAAAGAAAGTATTTAAAATAAATTATAAATTTTAAGAAAAATTTATTTATTTTATATAAATCTTTATTAAAGAGTTTAGGCTTTATTAATTTAAGAATTTTACTTTTTCTTTTTTTATCCTAAAGGTCTTAAAGCTATATCTTAAGAGTTTTAAATTTAGCCTTTAGTTTATTATAATTAGCTTAATTAACTATATTTTTAGCTAGTATATCTTTAAGCTTAATATTACTATTATAATTACTTTAAGCTTT
>NW_020209577.1:0-2691 GCF_003025095.1 Trichoderma harzianum CBS 226.95 | reverse complement strand
ATTTTTATAAAGCTAATTTATTTATAGTTATATTTTTCTGATTTTGAATGGGAAGCTTTAGAAGAATTAAGAACTATATTTCTTATTTTTTTAAAGCCTTCTATTAAATTACAAGGTCAATTTTATATAACAATTCTTATAGCTTTATTATATATTTATAAAATAAATAATAAGTAGAATTGTTATATTTAAAATATACTAAAAAGCTATATAATAATAAATTAGTAAGTTATTTATTTATTATTTAATTATTTATTTATATCTAATTTATTTATATTAGGCTGCTTATTATCAGATTTATGCAAAAGCTATTAAATCTGGCCTTGCTAAATTAGAAAAGTATTTTCCTAGGAAGATAACTGCTTCTAGTTTAATTTATTATAAGCTGTTTTTTTATAGTTTATTTTTAGATCCTCGATTTAAAAATATTCATTTTAAAAATAAAGGCTTATTATACTTTAAGTATTACTATTTTCACTATAATATATTACTATTTTTACTACAGTAGCCTATACCTATACTAAAAGTAATATATATATACTACCAGTCCTATTAATCTATACTTAATTATAATATAGTACCCTAGTATATTTTATACTTTATAACTTTATATAAAACTATAACTATAAAGTTAAATATTACGGAATTAAATATTATAATACCTCCCCTTCTTAATAATAATACTACCTTTAGCAGCTGTATTCTTAATCCTCCCCTATTATTTAAGATATTAGTTAGCGCTAGTTTTAATAAAATTAATACTTTTTTTTTTATTAAATATACTACTAGTATTAAAGGTAGTAGCGCTAATAGAAGCTATAGTTATTAAAGTAAATAATTTTAATAACTTTAACTTTAATAATAATAACTTTAATAATATAAACTAACTGTAATATTATTAATTTAATAATAAAGACTTATTTTATTATATTAAAGGTAAGTATAAGGAGATACTACTGCCTTTATATATAAAAAGGCTATTACAGCTGCTTATTTATATAACGGGGTCCTTATAGTAAGTTAAAGAGACTGTAAAGACTATAAAGACTATATTAAAGACCTTAGAGATTAAAGAAGCTATAGAAATTACGTTAAAGGCTATAAAGATTAAAGAAATTATAAAGGTAGTAGAAACTATAAAGACTATAGAGACTGCGGAGACTATATTAAAGGCCTTAGAGATTAAAGAAGCTGTAGAAATTATATTAAAGACTATAAAAATTAAAGAAATTATAAAAATAGTAAAGGTAGTAAAAACTATAGTAACCCTAAAGTATTACTTTAAAGTCCTACTACTATTAACGCTTTATAACTTATATAAGGATTTCCTAACTTTTTTATAGGCCTTCTACTATAAAGAAGGTATTACTTTTTAAACTAAGTAAAGTTTTAACCTTTAAATTATTAATAGTAAAAAAGTCTTTACTTATTATACCTTTATCTATAATTATACTAGTAGCTATACTTTTAAAAATACTAAAATTTAATAATTATTAACTTAAATAATAAAATACCTTTATAAAATTATAGTATTAATAATAAAGTATATTAACTAAAAATAGTTATATTAAAAGGTAATATAACCTTTACTAAATATAATTATTTTTTTTTAGTAATTTATTAATATATAATATATATTACTAATATACTTTAGCTTAGTAATAGTAGGAAAAAAACTTAACTAAGTACTAGGCCTTTTTTATTTATAAAATAATAAAAGTTATAAAAAATTCTAATACTACTATTACTAAACTTATTTTTTTTTATTAAAAAGATATTTATAATAATAAGTAAAAGATTAAAATTATAGGATTTAATAGTTTATTAATAACCTAGGCTTAAATTAAATAATTTTAAAATTATAACCTTTATTACTATATTAAACTTAATGCTAATAATAAAGTCTAAGGTATTTTATAAACTTATTTTTAATTAAAGAAAATATAATATTAGTTCCCTAAAGTTTTTAGCTTAAATAATATATATAAAATAAACTATTTTTATATATATTTCTTTAAGGTTATAGGTATTATAAATTAAAAGTTAGTAACTAATTTTATATTTAGCTTTATTAATATAAAAAAGGAAAATAGCTTTTTATAATTTTATTAATAGCTTAAAAACTTTTATTAAAACTTTTATATACTAGCGCTAGCTATAATAATTATAAATAAGGAGTTAACCTTAAAAAATACCCTTAAATTAGTTTTTTTTAATTTTTAATAATAATTATATATATATTATATTAACGTAAATATTAAAGTATAAATTTAATTAATATAAAAGAGTAGTAATAATAATAATAATAAGTCTAAAGCTTCTAATAAACCTAAGGCTATTACTAATAGTAATAATAACCTTACTACTTATACTACTAAGTAAGAAATTATAAAGTATAGTAATACTACTTTACTACCTACTGCTAACTTTATAATTTATAAAGGAATATTTAACACTTAGAAAAAGGTTATTTATATTAAAAATAAAAAAGATTTTAAAAAAGAATAATATAAAATAAGGCTTATATATAATTTAATATAAAATTATATTTTAAAATATAATTTAAAGGAATATATACTATACTATATGTAGTAGACAGGGTTGCCAAATTCGTTAGTAGTTATTCGTTATTCGTTTCGTTAACGAATAACTCTTCGTTATTAGTTAACGAATAACGAATTTCGTTCGTTT
>NW_020209576.1:0-2691 GCF_003025095.1 Trichoderma harzianum CBS 226.95 | reverse complement strand
TAAAAGTATATTATATTTTATAATATTTATAATATTAAAACTAAAGGTATTTTTAATTTTACTAAACTAAATTATAAGGTAATTAATTTTATAATTAATAGTTTTATTATTATAAATAAATTATTATTTTTTAATATTTATAAAGGTATATAATTTCTCTTTTTTATAATAGGTTAACTATAAGTAATTAACTAGTTAAGGTATAATATAGCTTATTATAGCTTTAGAGTTTATATAAACTATAATTAAATATCCTTCTAAAGTACCTAGTACTTAAAACTTTTATAGTTTTTTTCTTTCTATAAGGGTATTTAAGTTATAGTAGGTTATATTATTAACGCTATTATAATAATTATTACTATAAAGGTTAATATTAATATTATCTAAGTCTAAGGTAATTTATCCTAGTTTTTTATTTTAAATATTATAATATTTATACTAGGTATATTTAAGCTTAAGTATATATCTAATAGTAAGCTTACAATATTTTTAAAAGTTACTTTAGTTAATTCCTTATAGTTTATTATTATTACTATACTTTATAAAGTTAAATCTTTATTATTTTAAGTTATAGGTAATATATATAAAGGTTTAGTATTAATACTAGTATTTCTTATAATAATCTTTATTATAAAGTATAAATTCTTTTTATTTATATTTTATAGCCCCGTAATCCTTATACTATTCCTAAAGTTTAATTATAGTATATTATTTATATAGTAGTAGCTTATAGTTAATAATATTAGCTTTATTATATTAATTAGTAAGTAGGATATTATTAATATAATATAAGATTAATTTTAGTATTTTAGCTATTAAGTATTTATTTATATTAGTCTTAATATATTATTAAAACTAATTTCTAAGTAATTAAATCTAATTATAAGTAGTACTTAAATTAATTTATTTAATTTATCTTTATTATTTAAGGAATCTTTATTAATCCTTAAGTTCTTTTTATTATATAATTTTATTATAGTATTAGTTTTTTTTAATAATACCTTAGATTTTATATTAATTTTTATATTATTTTTAATTTACTATAATTATTTTATAAAAGTAGTAAATACCTTTAGGTTCTACTAACCTATATTAGTTATATATATATTTCTTAAGGTTGTTAATTTTTTCTTAAGTTATTCCTTTGCAAAGGTTATATTACATTAGGGGTACTATATTTTATTCTACTATCCTATTTTTTTTTAAATACATTTAAGTAATCTCTTTATATATATTTAAGGTTTATATACGCCCCTTAGGGTACTATCCTAATCCTTATTTATTACTATAATAAGTTTAATAGTTATTATTATAGTATATTAAAAAGTATAGTATATTATAGTTTACTAAGGGTTATATAGTATTAATAGCTTAGTTTTCTTTCGGTTCTAAAATAGGTGTAAATTCCTTATTATTATTCTTTTTAAAAGCTTAGTAATATTTCTTTATATATCCTTTTTCCCTATAATTATAGTATTTAATATTTTTATATTATACTTTAATAATACTAAGGTTTATTAACCCTAGTTATTTATTATTAAAAAAAGTAATATAATTATTTTACTTTTTTCCTTAGTTAGCTTAATATCCTTAAGTTTACTTTAGTTAAATATTATAAAAGTTTTTATTATTTTCTTACTTTTATTTTTTCTATTATTTTTAATTATAATTATTAATTTTAATAGTTTTTTAAGTATAGTTAATAAAGGTTATTTCCTTATAATTAATTTTAAAAAGTTTATCTTTAACTTTAGGTTTTATATTATTATAGTAAACTTCCTTTTTTATTTCCTTAGTTTAGTTAACTTTAGTTAATAAACATAGGAAGGTTAAAGTATATTTACTTAATAATCCTTTTTAAGTAATAAAATAAAGTTTTTACTTAGCCTTTTATTATTTATTTATAATACTAAAGGACTTTTTAAATTACTTTTAAAATTCCATATACTTAATATAAATTTCTTTAGTTTACGTTTTAAACTTTTTTAAATTAATCTTTCCTTCTTTATAGTTTTATATAATAAATTAAAACTATATTTTAGTATCTTTTATAAAGCAGCTACTTATAAAAATAACTTTATTTTTATTATTTTTTAAAATATAAAAAAAGTATTTAAAATAAGTTATAAATTTTAAAAAAAACTTATTTATTTTACATAAATCTTTATTAAAAAATTTAAGCTTTATTAATTTAAAAACCTTACCTTTCTCCTTTTTTTTATTTTAAAAGTCCTAAAGCTGTATTTTAAAAGCTTTAAATTTAGCCTTTAGTTTATTATAATTAGCTTAATTAGCTATATTTTCAGCTAGTATATCTTTAAGCTTAATATTACTATTGTAATTACTTTAAGCTTTACTTTTGTAATTAGTATTATTATTTAAAACTTTAAAGCTTATAGGCTGCTAAGTTCTTAGTGTTTTATTACCTATAGGTCTAAGGTAACTATTTAAATAAAAGTTATTATTATATAATAAACTAGGTCCTATAGGTACTATAGGTTAGCTATTTCTAAAGAATAAACCTTAAAAAGGTTTTATAGTTTATATTAGCAGAGTAGTTAGGTTAGTAAATAGGTAATCTTATTACTAACTATAAATAAAGTATTTAAATATTTAATCTAATTACTATAGTATTAATAATAACTAGCTATTTAAGTATTTTAATAAGTAATATAAAGTAAACTTATATAT
>NW_020209575.1:0-2695 GCF_003025095.1 Trichoderma harzianum CBS 226.95 | reverse complement strand
AGTTATTTAATTAATTAATACCTTATACTAAATTAAGATAAATAACTTAATTATTAATAATATAAAAAAATATATTAAAAACTAGGAAAATAAATAATACTTAAAAAGTATTTTTATAAATACTAAATACCTAATATTAAATAAACTTATTTAAGTACTAAAAGATTTATAAAGTAAAGTAGTAAAGTTAGTTTACGTATATAAACTTAATAAATACTATAAAATTAAAAAAACTATATAGTAAATTATATAATACTTTAATTTTAAAAAAATTAAAAAATAAATATAAAAGGTTATATTAAAATATATAATATATAAATAAGCTAAAAGCTCTAAATATAAGCTATATAAATAACTATAATTATTACTTATACTACAGAGACTATAGAAATTAATTTTATTTAACTTAATTACTAAACTACCTTCTTTAAAAAAACTAATTATAAAAGTACTTTATAATAATATTTTTATAGTAATTAATAAACTTATAAAAATAGCCTACTTTATATTATTTAAAAAAGCTAGTAATATAAAAAAACTAGGTTATATAATAATAAAATATATTATAAGTAACTATAAACTACTAGGAGATATAATCTTTAATAAAAGAAATATATTTATATTTAAATTTTAAAAAGCATTTATAGCTAAATTAAAAATAAATTATAAAGCTAGTATAGTTTACTATCTATAAATAAATAAATAAATAAAAAAAATTAATTAAATAATTAAAACCTATTTACGCTATTATATTAATTTTAAGTAAAATAACTAAGTAAAACTCCTTTTTATTATATAACTTACTTATAATAGTATAAAATTAAAATTAATTAGAAAATTATTATTCTTCCTAAATTATAAATTTAAACCTAAAGCTTATTAATTACTAAAGTAAAGGGAAAATATTAAAAAAGTTATAATTAAGGCAGAGGATATAATTAAATTATATAATAAACTATAATAATAACTTAAATTTATTTAATAAAGGATAATTAAATATATAAATAAAAATAGAATTAAAGAATTAACCCTTTAGAAAGGGGATATAATCTAGCTTTACTAATATATATAAAGAAATAAGGAAGTAAATATTAAAATAAATAGGCTAAGTAATAAATTTAATTTTAAAAAACTTAAACGTTATAAAATTTTAAGAAAAATTAAAAAAGTAAATTATAAACTTAAACTTCTAAAATAATAGGAAAAACAAAGGAAATATATATATTTAATATTTTATATTTCCTTATTAAAAAAAGTATAAATTAATAAAAAAACTAGAAAATTTATTTAAAATAAAATTATTATTAAAAAAAAGGAAAAAAAATATAAAGTAAAAGATATTAATATAATAAAAATAAGAAAAAATAATAAATAATATTATAAAGTATAATAGGAAAAAAAAAAAAAATATAGGAATTTATTAAATACTTTAAGAACTTAAAGACATTAGTAAAAAAACTTTATTAAAGCCTAAGGATTATACTAGCTTAGGATTTATTACTAATATCCTTAAATAATCTACTAACTTTCAAAAAGCAGAAATAACCTTAAAAAAACCTTTTACTAATTATAATATAGTAGCTTAATAAACAGCCTCCGCTTCCTTACGCTTAACCTTATTTAACTTATCTAAATTAGTAATACCTTATATAATAGTATAATGTATTTACTTATACTGAATTTTCTTTTATTTTCGTAATTAAAAAACCTTTACAGCTAACTTAGCTAAAGTATCTTTAATAAATTTAAACTTATTCTCTGAATAAAAATATTAAGCAGATACTTAATCTAATTAATTAGTAGTTAAACCTCTTATATTATAGTATAATCTATTTAATTATATATAATTAAAGTATTATAAAAAATTATCTAAAAATAATAAATATTTATTAAATTTCTTTAAAATATAAAAAAAATAATACTTATCTATTTTATTAATACCTTTAAAAATAAATTTAAATAAACTCTTTTATTTCTAAGTTTTAAAATATAAAGCTTTAAAAATATAATTTATTATAGTTAAGTAAGTTACTATATAAAATAATAAATATAAAATAAGGAGTACTTACTAATAAGTAAGTAAGGAATATATTACTTATAGTAAAGTCTTAAGGATAAAACTAATAGAAGGGGGATATTATATTATAACCTAGATTTTATAGTTATAATAATAAACCTATAGGTTAAATAGTTATAGATAAACGTCGGATTAACTAATTAATTAAATATAAATTATTAGATTATTTAATAATCTAATAATCTAAGATAGAATTATTAAATTCTTTAATAATCCAGCTTAGCTAACTAAGTATATAAGTTTACTTTATATTACTTATTAAAATATTTAAATAGCTAGTTATTATTACAGCGTTTATAATATAATTAAATTAAAATACAGATATTTATTCTTACTATATTATTAACTAGTAACTAGTTTACCTATCTACTAACCTAACTACTCCGCTAATATAAACTATAAAACCACTCTAAGGTTTATCCCTTAGAAACAGCTAACCTATACTAACCTATAGGACCTGGTTTATTATAAGTAATAAATTAAGGTTAATTAATTTATATTAGTAAAAAAAAATAAAAAATAACTTTAAGTAAATATAATTATAAAGTAAGTAAAATATAATAAAAATTTAATTTATATTTAATTTTAATACTTTATTAATAATTATTTATTTAAATT
>NW_020209574.1:0-2703 GCF_003025095.1 Trichoderma harzianum CBS 226.95 | reverse complement strand
AAAAAATATATATTAAAAATTAAATAATATTAATATATATATAAATATATTTTACTTTATATATATTATAGTATTTAAAAAAACTATATTTAAATTTAAATAGACTTTTATTTATTTTTAATATAAAAGTATTATAAAGAAAAAAAATTATTAAATAAATTTAAAATAAATATAATTTAAAAATAAAAAAGGAAAAAGGAATATATTATAAATTTAAGTTATACCTAAATTAATAATATTTTAATTTTAAGTTAAATTTAAACTAAGTTTAAATTAATAATAATTTAAAATAATATAAGCTTAACTTTAGCTTACCTTAAACTTAAGTTAAACCTAAGGTATATTTAGTTATATATTAACTAAAGTATAAATTATATACTTTTAGTATATTTTCTTTTTTTTTAAAATAATAATTCTATTTATTTAAATACTTATTTATAATTATTATAAAGCTAGTTTATTATAAGTAAAGTTAATAATAAACTTATAATTATTATTAATAATATTATAAATAATATTTAAAATAAATTTAAAATTAACCTTTATTAATAATTAATTAAAGAAAGGTTATAACTTTAATTTAAGGAGAAAAAAAATATATTAAGCTTTAGGCTTAGTATAAGTATTTTTATTTATTACTTTTATAATTATTTATAAAAAAAAACTATTATAAAAATATATATTATAATTAAAGTAAAAGTTTTAAAAAAACTTATAAATATTTTATAAATTATAAAAAAGTAATAAAATTAAAAATTATTATAAATATATAATAAAAAAGTTACTAAGTATATTATAATTATTAAATTTATAAAATTAATTAATACTTAAGGTTAAATTATTAATAAAAGTTAATTATTTATAAAAAGGTTATAATACTAAAGATTAATAAGTTTAATATAATTACTTTTATAATTTATTTTAATAACTTAGCTTTATAATTTATTATATTTTCCTTAAGTATAATTAATATTTTAATAATAGTTTTTATAATTTTATTTTTTATTATAATTAATTACTAAACCTTAGATTATATTATTATTTAACTTATTTAAAACTAATATATAAAAGTTTAACTATTATAATAAAGGTAATAATATAATTAATAAAGGAAAAACTATTATAGGCTTTTTTAATTTATAAATTAAAAAAGTAATAGTATTATTTTAATATATAAAGTAAAAAGCTAAATATATTAATATATTTTTTTAATTTATAAATTAAAAAAGTAATAGTAATAAAGTATTAATACTTAAGGTAAAAGTAATAGAATATTATTTAAGTTAATATTTTTTTTAATTAATTAAATAAAATTAAAAATTATATTTATATAAAATTATACTTATATAGTAAAAATATTATACCCCTTTATTAATTACCTTAAATATTATAAAATAATTTATTTTAATAAAATATTTTTTAATTTTATTAATGAAACTTTTATATTTTTTTTAATAAAAAAATAATAAATTATTTAGTCTAAGTACTTATATATAAATAGCTATATATATTTTATTAACTTTTTTAAATTACTTTATTAACTTTTTTAATAATTTTTTTAATATTTTTACTTAGCTTAAGGTTTTTAATACCCTTTAGTTAATTTAACTTATACTTTACTTTACTTAGTTTTAGTTTTTTTTTTTTTTTAAATTTTTAATTATAAATTTATAATTTTATTAATTATAAATTTAATTATTTATTTAATTATTTTACTATATATTTATTATAATTAAGTTATAGCTACTATTAAAAAAAAGTAAATATATTATTTTATTATATAGTTTTTTAATTTTAAAAGTATTATATATATAATTTATTTTTAAAAATTATTATTACTTTTTATAATTTAAAAAAATATATAATAGGCTTATTTAATTTAGTTAAGTTATTAAACTATAAATTATAAAGCTTAAAGTTTATATTATATTTAAACTTTATTATTTAAATTATTTTATATATATATTTTAAATTTAGTTTTAAACTTTAATTAATTATATTTTATAGCCTAAATTTTTAAAGTTTAACTTAATTAATTATAATTAATAAAGTTAAATTATAAATTAATTTTAAATTTTAAACTAAAGGCTAAGGTATAGTTTTCTTTTAACTTAATTATTATAACTTTACTAACTTTTTTAATAATAAATATAACCTTTATATAATAAATATATTATATTTTTATTATTTTTATTTTTATATAATAATTATAATTTAAATATAAATATAAGTAAAATATAATTACTTCAGGTTTTATTATTAAAAAATATTATAAACTTATATTTTTTAATAATTACTTTTATTAAAAATTTTTAATAATTAAATTAATTATTTAATAATATTAATAAATTCTTTTAAAAAATAAAAGTTTTTTATTTTTCTTAAATTATATTTTATAATATATATTTTTAAAATTAATAATTATAATTTATTTTAATTATTTTTTTTAAATTAATATTATTAATATATAATAATTTTTATAATTTTTAAAATTTTTTATTATATATTTTATATTAATAATATTTATTAATAAATATATATATAATTATATTTATAATAATATTTAATATTATTTTAGTTTTTATTTTCTTTATAAAAGTTATATTTATTATTAAAAGAGTTAATAAAGCTATAATAATTAAATTAAAGAAAAGCTATATTTTAGCCTTTAGTTTAAAATTTAAAATTAATTTATAGCTTAAC
>NW_020209573.1:0-2704 GCF_003025095.1 Trichoderma harzianum CBS 226.95 | reverse complement strand
AATTAATTTACTTATTATAAATTAATTTTATAAAAATATAGTATTTTTATTAATATTAAAAATAATATAATATTATATATTAAATACTTTATAATTACTTAATTAATATATATTTAAATTAATTACTTAATTAATATATATTTAAATTAATTATAAATTAATTTATTAATAAAAATAAATTAATATAAATTATTTATTAATCTTTAGTAATTTATAATTTAAGTTAATATAAATTATTTATTAACTTTAATTAACTTAATAATATTAATTAAATATATAAAATTTAATTATTATATTTTTTAAATAAGTTAAATAATTAATTATTAATATAATAATAAAATTAAATTTTATATTTAATTTATTAATTATATAATAAAATTATTTATTATATTTTATTATGTTTATTAATATAAATTATATATAATTTATTATTTTAAAAACCTATTTTATATTATTTAATATAAATTAATTTATTATATATTAATAACTTTTATTTAAATTAATATTATATATTATTTAAGTAATATTAAATTAATATAATTAAAGAAATTAAAGTTATTAATTTTAAAGCTTTTATAATTAATATTAATAAAAATATTATTATAAAAAATACATTAATTTTTAAAACTATATTAAATATAAAATTAATTATATATTTTTAAAATATATATTAATATAATAAATACTTAGTTAATAAAATTAATAAAACTAATATTAATATTAAAATTAAGTTAATTATTAAAAATATCAATATTTTAATTAAATATTAATTATTTTTTATATATAATAAAAATATAAAAGAAGTATATTTATTTTAAATTTAATATAAAGTATATTTTAAGAATTTAAAAAATATATTTAATACTTTAGAAAAAAAATATTATTTATAACTTTATAATTAAAAAGAATTACTTTTAAATAATTTTAACTTATTTAAAATAAATACTTTAAAAAATATTAATACTATAGAGGTTATATTTAAAAGATCTTTAAAAACTTTAATAAATTTAAAAATAAATTTAAAAAAGTATTTAATAATATTAATAAAATTAAAATATTTAAAAATTATTTTATAATTATTTATTAAAATAATATATATATAAATTATATTATATATTTTTAAAATTTATTTACTAAAGTTAATTAAAGAAAATTAACTTTTATTAAGTAATTTTAAATAATTTTAAATAAAACTTAAAAATAAAAATAAATTATATTAATTAAGAAAAATATAACTTTAATTTTTTTATAAAATAATATATTAAAGTTAATCTTTTATATAAATTTAAAATAAATAATTTTTAAAGATATTATTTAAAGTATAACGTTAAGTATTATATAAACTAAAGTAAAAAATAATATAATAAAGTTACTTATATTTATAAAATAAACTTTAAATAAATAAACTTTAATATTATTATTAAAAGAAAAGAGGTTTTTATTATAATTATAATAAAAAAATATATATAATTTAAAATTATTAATTTAAGAAATTTAATAAAACTTAAAAATAACTTAAATAAAGAATTAATATTATTTATAAGTTTAAGTAATTATAAAATTAAAATATAATAATAATAAAATTTTTAGTTTAAATATAATTTAAATTATAAAGAAACTTAAATTTAATAAATTAATATAAATCTTAGTAAAAGAATTTATTTTATAAAGAATTAATAATTTTAAAAATATAATACTTAAGTATAATATTATACTTTTATTAAGAATTACTAATATTATTATTATTATTATTATATTTTTATTATAAAATATATTTAAAGTATAATAATATATATAAATTTATATAATATTATTTATAAACTTTAATTAAATAAATATTTTTAAAATATTTAAATATATAATTAAAATCCTTAAAAAAATAAATTAAAAAAATATAATATAATATTTATTTAATTAAAAATTATATAATTATAAAAACTTAAAATTATATATTAAATATTATTATAAAACTTATATAATTAATAAAATTTAAAAATAATATTTTAAATTAAAAAATATTATAATTATTATTATTAAATATATTATTATAATATATAAATTTAAAAATAATTATAAAAAACTAAATAAAATTTTTAAATTTATAAAAAAAATAAACTCTCCTAAGTATAAAGAATAAACTACCTAAAAGAAATTAATTATAAAAGAATCTTTATATATAATAATAACCTTTAATAAACTACTTTATTAACTTTTTTAATAATTCTTTTAATACCTTTACTTAGCTTAAGGTTTTTAATACTCTTTAGTTAATTTAACTTATATTTTACTTTACTTAGCTTTAATTTTTCCTTTTTTAAAGCTTTTAATTATAAATTTATAATTTTATTAATTATAAATTTAGTTATTTATTTAGCTATTTTACTATATATTATAATTAAATTATAGCTATTATTAAGAAAAAGTAAGTATATTATTTTATTATATAGTTTTTTAATTTTAAAAATATTATATATATACTTTATTTTTAAAAATTATACTTTTTATAACTTTATAAAAAGATTAAGCTTATTTAATTTAGTTAAATTATTAAATTATAAATTATAAAGCTTAAAGTATAATTATATTATACTTAAACTTTATTATTTAAGTTATTTTATATATATATTTTAAATTTAGTCTTAAGCTTTAATTAATTATACTTTATAACCTAAATTTTTAAAATTTAACTTAATTAATTATAATT
>NW_020209572.1:0-2704 GCF_003025095.1 Trichoderma harzianum CBS 226.95 | reverse complement strand
AAGAAAACGAACGAAATTCGTTATTCGTTAACTAATAACGAAGAGTTATTCGTTAACGAAATGAATAACGAATAACTACTAACGAATTTGGTAACCCTGACTATAAGTAATAGGTATATTACTTTATTAAGAAATATTATAATTTTAGTTAATAAATTAATAACCCTATAGAAATAGTATATAAAGATATTAAATCCTTTTTTATTATAAATATTAGTATTTTTTTTTATTTATATAATATTATTTATTTAATATTAAAGAAAAAAAAAGATTATAATTAAGCTATAGCTAAAATATAAATATAATAGTAATATTACTTTATTTAGTAAAGCTAATTAAATAATATCCCTTTAACTATTACCTATATTATTATTAATCTCCTTATATAATAATATTATAAAACTATAACTATAATACCTTTAAGCCTTACTTTAATACCCCTGCTACTACTTTTTTATATTAATAACTTTATATAATAATATATATTTTTTATAGCTATATAATCTTTAAAAAGCTTAAAGCTAGTAAAACCTTTAGTAAAAATAATATTTATTTATAATAATAATTAATTAAGCCTTTAGTATATTTTCCTTTAATTTCTTATAAAAAAGTTATTAATTATATAATACTAAAATATTAATAAACCCCTATTTTAAATTTATAATCTTAATATTATCTAAAACCTCTATAAGTAACTATACTTACTAAATACTAAAAAAATACCTATATTATTAATATTAAAGGCTAATAATAATTAAAATAACCCCTAGCTATTATAGTTAATATAGTAGTAGTAATAGTAATAGCTAAAGTAAAATTTAAGGGTAATATACCATATAAAGCTAAGTATATACTATAATCTTTTTTAATTTAAATTTTAGGACTTATAAAAACTATTATAAAGGCAATTATAAAACTACAGCTATAACTATAGCTAAGCTACTTTATTATAATTAATAAAAAGTTTTTAATTATACTTAAACTTATAGATAATAAAAATAAAAAAGGGATAATTATAAAAACTAGCTAAAGCTGCTATTATAATAAGGCTAGCTGTAATAACTACTACTTTTAAAATAAACTTAAAAATAAAAGTTAAAATAAAGTTAAAGGCTAAAGATATTATTATTATTCTAGCTACGTAAATAAAAGAAGATAATAATATTAATAAATTAACTAAACTATAAAAAGTATATTTATTTTAATTAAAAAGGCTAGAATTATTATTTATAAATAAATTTAGTTAGATTAATAATTTATAATATTATAATATAATTTTTTATATAATAATCTTCTTTTCTAATATACTACACTATATTTTAGTATATAAATATAGTAATTATAATTAAGGGGGTAAATTTAATTTATAATATAAAGTACTATAGTAAAAATAGTAATATATTATAGTAAAAATAGCAATACTTTAGTTATATTAATTTAAGTACTAGAGAAAAAGAAAAGTATTAGAAGAAGAGAAAAGTATTATTAACTTTGGATTAAATAAAAGCTACTTACTAAAAGTAGCTTACTAAAAGTAAATAAATTTATTATTTTAAACTTTTAAAGATAGTATTATAAAAAAAGGAAAGTACTAAAAGAAGGGAAAAGTATTAAAAAAAGTTAAAGAAAAAAAAGATTATTAAAAAAATTAAACTTTTAAGGAAACCTAAAACTATAATAAGTAATATAATTATATTAATTTAGGCACTAAAGAAAGAGAAAGGTATTAGAGAAAAGGAAAAGTTTTAGAAAAACTAAAAATTATAATAAGTAATAAAATAATATTAATTTAAGTATTAAAAAAAAAGGAAGGTACTAAAGGAAAAAAAAAAGTCTTAGAGAAACTAAAGATTATAATAAGTAATGAAGTTATATTAATTTAAGTACTAAAAGAAAGTAAAGGTATTAAAGAATATAAACTTTTAAAAAGCAAAAGCTAGCTACTATAGTAGTACTACTTAATATTAACTCTAAGGAGGAAAAGGAAAGTCTTAAAGAAAGAAAAAGGTTTTAGAGAAACTAAAGACTATAATAAATAATAAAGTTATACTAATTTAAGTACTAAAGAAAAAGGAAAATACTAAAGGAAAAGATTACTAAAGGAAGATTATAATAAATAATAAAATTATACTAATTTAAGTACTAAAGGAAGAGGAAGGTACTAAAGAAGAAAAAGGTTACTAAAGAAAAAAAAAGTTATTAAAAAAGAAAGAGGTTACTAAAAGAGGAAAAAGTTACTAAAGGAATATATAAATTAAAAAAGCTATTTATAATAAAGCAGCAGAAGCTATATTATACTATATTATACTATATTATACTATACTATACTAGCCCCTAATAGGCGCACGGGGCCGTACAACTGCACGGGACCCTTAGTCAGCAAACGACCGCTATAAGATCGCTGTAACAACCGCTGTAAGATCACTACAATAACGGCTAATTTATAGCGCCGGGACTAATCTAGTCTGGAACAACCGTAGGGAGTAAAGGTGTTACTAGATTGTTGACCAGAGCGGTCCATTAACTAAAATCCTTATCTACAGCGGTGAGTTTTAGACTTAATAATATCCGTAGGTATATATAGTGCTCTAGGGCTATTTACCCTTATCCAGGGTTGCCAAATTCGTTAGTAGTTATTCGTTATTCGTTTCGTTAACGAATAACTCTTCGTTATTAGTTAACGAATAACGAATTTCGTTCGTTT
>NW_020209571.1:0-2709 GCF_003025095.1 Trichoderma harzianum CBS 226.95 | reverse complement strand
TTAATAATATTATATATTACTAAAGTAATTTAATTAAATACTTTAAAATATAAGTAATTAATTTATTTTTTTACTTATTTATTATTATATTTAAATTTTTTTTTCTTTATAAAAAAGTTAATATAATTTCTTTTTTTATATTTATAATAATTATTAATATATTATAGTTATAGCTAATATATAATTTTTATTTACTTTAAAGTTAATTAAAACTTTAAATAATTTTTTATTTTAAGTTATTATAAAAATAATCTTTTTTTTAAAAACTTTTTAATTTTTATTATTATTATATTTTATAAAAAATATAATTTTTTTATTAAAAACTCATAATATTTTCTATTTAAAAATTATTTTAGTTTTTTAAATATTAGTTTTTAATTTTATATAATATATATAATTTATAATATAAATTTTTATAATTAATTTATTTTACTACCTTATAGTAAAGTTTTATTTAATTAATATAAATTTTATAAATACTTTTATTATTTTATAAATTATCTAAAGTTTTTTAATATTTATAATATTATTTAAGTAGCTTTTTAAGTATTTCTATATAAGTTTTAAAGTTAAATTTTATTTTATATAATTAGTTTATTAATTATTATTCTTTAGTTTATTTTTATTTAAAAACTAAATTATATTAATTTTTTAAACTTATACCTTTAATATTTAAAGTAATTTAATTTATTATATTATTAATACTATTTAAAGGTATATACTTTAATTTTTTTATTTTAATTATATTATTAAATAATTTTTTATAATTTAATAAATAATATATTAAAAATTTAGGTAGTTTTTTATTTATTTTTAGTTTTTATATTTTAAAAGTATAGTTAAGTATAGTTTAAGTATAATAATTTATAGTTTTTAGAATTTATAAATAATTTTTTATTTATTATATTATCTTTTATAATATAATTTTATAATAAAAATTATTAAGTTTTATTATAAAAAAGTATTATATTTTACTTTTTATTTTAAATAATATATATATTAATATATAATATAATTTATTTAGTAAATTTAGTAATAGTTATTATTTATAAAATTAATCTAAGGGTAATTTTAAAATATTTATTAATAATTTTTTTTTAAAATTTTATATTTTATTTATATTTAAGTTTATAATAATTTATTATTTATTATTATATAATTACTATTATATAAGTTTATTTTTAAGTTTTTTATATATAAAAGTTTTAATATTTTATTTTAAGTTATAAATATTAATTTATTATTAAAACTTAATAAATTTATTAATTTCCTTAAATTTACTTTTAATAAAGTTAATAATATTTTTAATTTATTATTTATATTATAATGATTTATAAGTTTATTAAGCTATATTATTAATTATAAGGTCTTTAATTAAATTAAGTATAGTTTTAAGTAAGGTTTTCTTAGGTTTACTTAATTCTTTTAGTTTTTTTTATATTAAAAGTAATTATTATTTTTTTTTATAATAAGTTAAAGGATTATTTATTTTAATTTATAATATAAACCTTTTTCCTTAGTTTTAAAACTTTATTTTTATAATTTTTTTAAAATATTTAGTAGTTTTTTATTATATAGCTAACTTTACTATAATTATAATACTTAAATTTTTTCTTATATTATAAAATATTTAGGTTTATTTTTTTAAATTTACTATTATTATTTTTAGTAATTTTCTTATATTATTTTTTACCTTAATTAATATAATAACTATTTTATTAATATTATTAAATAATACTAGTCTTAAGTTTATATAGTACATTATTAACTTAAATATATATATTTATAAATAAAATTAAAATATAAATTAATTAATTAATATTATATACTTTTTCCTTAACTTTTTATTTAAGGCTATTATAAAATTATTTAATAAAGGTTAATTTATTTTATTTAAGTTATATAATAATATTTTAAAATTTTATAATATAATTTAAGTATTTTCTTTTTTAATATATTATAACTAAAGTATTTTTAATTTAAAAATATATTTATTATAATTATTAAAAAGTTTATTATATTTATTTTTTAAATCCTTTAGCTAAACTTTTTAAATAATTATTTAAAATAAGCTTAAATTATTTTAAAGTAATATTTTTAAAGTATAAAGTAATAAAGTAAAATTTTTTTTAATAATATTAAAAATATTTTTAAAGTTTTTAAAGTATACTTTAAGTTAAATTAAATATAAATAAAATTCTTTAATATTTTTTTTTAAATATAAAAGGTAATTAATATTTAATAAAAATTTTAATATTAATAATTTTTAGTTTTTTTTTATTAAGTTTATTAACTAAGATTTTATTAAGTTAATATATATTTTAAATAAGTATAAAAAGTTTTAAATTTTTAAATAAAGAAATCTTAAGTAAGTTTATTATAATAATATTACTATTATTTTTAATTATAAATATATTAAAATTAGTAATTAAAGTTTTAAAGGCTATTTTAACTTTAAGTATAATAATTTATATTACTTAAAAATACTTAGTATTTTTTTAAATAAAAATTATTAATATATAATATCTTAATTTATTATTTATAAAATATAAAGTAAATTCCTAAAGTAATAAATTAAAGTTAATTAATTTATATTAGTAAAAAAAATAAAAAATAGCTTTAAGTAAATATAATTATAAAGTAAATAAAATATAATAAAAATTTAGTTTATATTTAATTTTAATACTTTATTAATAATTATTTATTTAA
>NW_020209570.1:0-2726 GCF_003025095.1 Trichoderma harzianum CBS 226.95 | reverse complement strand
TTATTTTTATTATTTTTATTATTTTTATTATTTTTATTATTTTTATTATTTTTATTATTTTTATTATTTTTATTATTTTTATTATTTTTATTATTATTATTATTATTATTATTATTATTATTATTATTTTTATTATTTTTATTATTATTATTATTATTATTATTATTATTATTATTCCTTAGTATATTACTTTTATATTATTAATTACCTTTATATTTTTTAATATTAGTATAAATATAATATTTAATATTTAATTTATTAATCCCTTAGGTTATATACTTTATTTAATTATTTAAAATTCTTTTTATAAAACTATATTAAGAGTATTATTTTTAAAAATAGTAATTTTAATTACTATATTAATAATAATAAATAGTTTTATTATTATATTAATTATAAAGTTATAAATTATTAATATATACTTTTATAAATATAAAGGTTATATTTATTATTAAGAGGGTTAGTAAAGCTATAATAGCTAGGTTAAAGAAAAGCTATACCCTAGCCTTTAGTTTAAAATCCAGAATTAATCTATAGCCTAACCTAATTAACTATAGCTAACTAAGTTAAACTTTAAAAATTTAGGCTATAAAGTATAAGCTACTTATATTAAGGTTTAAGACTAAACTTAAAATATATATATAAAACAGCCTAAATAATAAAGTTTAAGTATAATATAATTATTATACTTTAAGCCCTACGACTTATAGTTTAATAACTTAACTAGACTAGATAAGTATCCTTCCCTTAGGTTATAAAAGGCAGTAATAATCTTACCTAAAAATAAATTACATATATAATACTTTTAAGATCTGCAAAAGACTGCATAATAAAACAATGTACCCTAACTACTTCTTCTTACTGCGCTTAGATAAGGCTGTTAGTAAATTTGCTTTATTAATTAAAAAAGACAACTGCAATAGCTGTAACTTAATTATAATAGTAAGATAGTTAAATAAATAACTAAATCTATAATTAATAAAATTATAAACTTATAATTAAAAACTTTAAAAAAAAAAAAACTAAAGCTAGGTAAAGTAAAGTATAAGCTAAATTAGCTAAAAGGTACTAAAAACCTTAAGTTAAGTAAAGGTATTAAGAAAATTATTAAAAAAGTTAATAAAGTAATATAAAGGTTTTTTTATAATTAATTCCTTTTAGGTAGTTTATCCTTTATATTTAAAAGAGCTTTTATAAATATATATATTATTTCTAAAAGCTTATTAAGTATTACTTTTATTAATTAAAAGTTTATTAAATATTACTTTTATTAATTAATTACTTTAAGTATTTTTTTTATTTTTTTTCCTTTAAGTTAATGTAAGTTATTTAAAGTAATAATACTTTTATAAATTATTTTAAAGCTTTTTATTACTTTAATCATAAACTTAATTATTAACTTTTAAGTAATTAACCCTTAAGTATTAATATACTTTATATTTTTTAATTAAATTATTAAATAATAAAAATTTAATATATAAAGAAAAGTAACTTTCTTAAGTATAAAAGATAAACTACCTAAAAGGAACTAATTATAAAAAAACCTTTATATTACTTTATTAACTTTTTTAATAATTTTTTTAATACTTTTACTTAACTTAAGGTTATTAATATCTTTTAGTTAATTTAACTTATACTTTACTTTATTTAGCTTTAGTTTTTCCTTTTTTAAAAATTTTAATTATAAATTTATAATTTTATTAATTATAAATTTAATTATTTATTTAGCTATTTTACTATATTAAGTTATAATTAAGTTATAGCTATTATAATTATCTTTTTTAATTAAGAAAAAGTAAATATATTATTTTATTATATAGTTTTTCAATTTTAAAAATATTATATATATAATTTATTTTTAAGTAAGATTATTACTACTTTTTATAACTTAATAAAAAAATACTTATTTAATTTAATTAAGTTATTAAATTATAAATTATAAAGCTTAAAGTTTATATTATACTTAAACTTTATTATTTAAGCTATTTTATATATTCTAAGTTTAGTTTTAAACTTTAATATAATAATTATACTTTATAACCTAAATTTTTAAAATTTAACTTAATTAACTATAGTTAATTAAGTTAGGTTATAAATTAATTTTAAATTTTAAACTAAAGGTTAAGGTATAATTTTCCTTTAACTTAGTTATTATAGCTTTATTAACCCTTTTAATAATAAATATAACCTTTATAAAGAAAAGTAATAATAGTTTTTTAAAATAATTAAAGTAGAATTTTAGTTTTAAATTATAGTAGCTTAAAAAAAGTAAAGACTTTATTATTTATTAAATTATTTATATATACTATAAGTAGTTAATTTATTATTAATTTAATTAATTAAGTAATTTTAATATTTTTTTATTTTTTTTTTATTTATAATTATAATATTTAATATATTAAATCTTTAAATATAAAGCTTAATTTAAGTTATTTAAGTATTATAATAATTATAATATATATAACTTTTTAAGTATAAAGCCTAATTTAAGTTATTTAAGTATTATAATTAATTATATAATTAATATAAATAGTATTATTTATATAATTTATATAGGATTTTATATATTTATTAATTACTATAATATATTAATAAATTAAGTAAGAAACTAATATTATATAATATTATATTTTTTAATAATAATAATAATAATAATAATAATAATAATAATAATAATAATAATAATAATAATAATAATAATAATAATAATAATAATAATAATAATA
>NW_020209569.1:0-2733 GCF_003025095.1 Trichoderma harzianum CBS 226.95 | reverse complement strand
TTATTATTATTATTATTATTATTATTATTATTATTATTATTATTATTATTATTATTATTATTATTATTATTATTATTATTATTATTATTATTATTCATTTTTAAAAGTTTAATTACTAAATTATTATTTTTAATTATCTAAAGTACTAAGTATAAAGCTATATAATATTAATTTAGCGTAATTATTTTAATTTATATATAAATTAAAATTAGTAATCCTACTTACTATTATACTTTAAATATACTTTTTATATAGTAAATCTTTTAATTAAGAAAAAGGAGGTATTATAAATATATTCTTATATTTTAAAATTTATAATAGTAGTTTATTTTTTAACTTTCTTAAGTAATAAGTTAATAAATAAAAGTAAATAAAAAAGGTAAAAGAAAATACATTATATAGTTAGTAAAAGTATTATCTTTAGCCTTAGCCTTAGCCTCAGCTTTAGGTTTAGGAGTAGTAACTTTAGGAGGTATAATAATAATATTTATAATATTAATAAATATAATAATTTAGGAAAAAAAAAGTAAAAGAAGTAAAGAAAATAAAGAAAGTAAAGGAAGTAAAAATATATGCTTTTTATATTAATTTAATATATATATTTACCTAATACTTAATACTCTTTGATTATATATTTCTAATATAATTATATATTTTAATTATTTTATAAAGTAGTAAATATATAGTTATTATATAAATATAAAGCTAAGTAATAAAAAGTAATAAAGGAAAATACTAAGGATATTATTATTTGATTTTTTAAGTTTAATTATATACTTTTTTTTTAAGTAATATATAACTTTTTATTATAGTATTTTATTCCCTTTTACAGCTGCTTTTTTAAAAAGTATTTTATTAAAATAATAAACATTTTTCTTTTTTTCTTATAATTAAAGAGGAAAATATTATTTTATATTATTTTACTCAAATACTAGGGCGTAGCCTTCCTCTGACCTAGCTATTGCAGCTTTACTAACCCTCTTAATCATAAATATAACCTCTATATTATTTTACTATAACTAAAGTTAATTTAATAATACTTAAGAAACTAGTTTTTAATAAACGTTTCAAAAAATTTTTACTATAGTAGAAAATTAAAAAAATATATAATTTCTACAGAAGCTACTATTACCTTATTTTTAATTATAACTCCGCCTATATTATTTAACGTTATTTTTTTAAATTAAATCCTTTTAAATTAATTCCTTTTAATAATCTTTAGGTTAATATAAAGCCTTAAGGGAATAATAATTACTACTTATTAAAAACTATTTATAACTTAGATTTCATAATATAAATTATTAATTTTAAAGTATTAATAGGCTTTGTATATAATATACCTAATATAATTATTAAAAAAAACTTATACTTTAATATTTAAATAACTTTCTACCTCTTTAGCTTATACTCTTTATATATTATCTTTAGTTTTTAAATTTATAATTAAAGTAGCTTATATTTAAAAAAAAAAAAGAAGAAAAAATATAAAATATAATATTTAAAATTGTTTTACTATTATATAATTATAATTTAAAGTTAAAGGTAGTAGAAATAATAATTATAAAGTAAAGTAGTATTATATTTTTTTAGTATACTTTTAATATTATTAAAGTTATCATAATAATAGTTTAAAAAGCTTAAAAAACTTAAAAAAAAAGTATATTTTATATAAATTAAATAATTAACTTTAAAACCCTTTTTATTTAAATATTTATAATAGGTAAAGTAAATTTATTAAAGTAGTAGAATTAGGATATTATTATATATAAAAGTACTTTATAATATAATATAATATAAAAGCCTAGTTTTTTTTTATATAAAAAAATAATAAAATAATAAAAAACAAATACTTTAATTACTTAGTATAATTAAGCTAAATTTATTAATTTAGTTACTTAAAAAGCTTATAAAAACTAAGTTATTAAAATAAAAAAATATTAAGTATTTTATAAAAGTATAGTATTAATACTTTTACTAATTTATAAAATATTTTATATACAGTAATAGTTATATATATATTTAATTTAGTAAAGGAAAGCTACTACTTCTGTAATTATTAAAATAAATATAATATTTAATATTAAACTTCTATTAAAAAGAAAAAAAATAATAAAAGTTATAAAAGATAAAGTAAAAAATATATAAATTAAACTTATTTATAAAAGCAATAGAAGTACCTTTATATATAAATTAAAGTTAGTTATATATATAAAATTAGTAAGTAATAAATAGCCCTATATTACTAACTTAATTATATAAGATCCTATATAAAATAAATATATAGGATCCTATGTACTTATTGAGGACCCCTAAGTAGTAAAAAAACTATTTTATATATTTTTTAATATTTAAAAAAAAATTTAATCTTTTAAATTAAATATACTTTAAATAATATATTAAACGTCAAAAAAGTATATATATTTCAAATTTACTATTATTCATAATTATACTTAAAAAATTAATATAATATAAAAAAAGTTTATTTAAGTTAAAGTAAAATATAAGTTACTTTTTAACTATTTAATTTTAAAGTTTATAAATAATTTGAGTAAAAGTTATATAGTTTAATATATTAGTTTTTAAATAAATTATAATATTTAAATTATACTTAAGCTAAAAAATATAATTTATAATATAAAAGCAGGGTTGCCAAATTCGTTAGTAGTTATTCGTTATTCGTTTCGTTAACGAATAACTCTTCGTTATTAGTTAACGAATAACGAATTTCGTTCG
>NW_020209568.1:0-2734 GCF_003025095.1 Trichoderma harzianum CBS 226.95 | reverse complement strand
TTAACTTAATTATTTTACTATAAATTAATAAAATATCTTAGGTATTACTTAATAATTTAATTTATTTATTTTATTTAATTATTTATTTTAAAATAATATATACTACTAAGTTTATAGTTTACTTTAAGTTTTATTATAAATTTTTACTAAAACTTAAAAGTAAAAATTTATTTTTTATTAAAGATAATTTCTTAAGGTATATTATAATTAGCTACTATTATTTTTAAATATATATATATAAGATCTTTTATTAAATATAACTTTTAATAAAGTAAGAAGTATATTTACTTTATAAATTTATTTACTATTACTAAAATACTATTATAGGTTACCTTAGTAAAAGGTTTTTTAAAAGGTAGTAGGTTTATAATATAATTAAAGGTAATTATTTTTTATAGTAATTTAGGTATTAGTAAGGGTTATAGTTTTCTATAAGGTTTATATTTTTTATATTTAATACGTTAATATTTATTATAGGTTATTATAATATTAGTAGTAATTTTTTTTATTTTTTTAAATTAGTATATTATAAGTATTTATTAATATATAATTATAATTCCTTAATATTTAAATAAAGGGTATTTATAAATATATTTTATAATTTTTTTTTATAATTTAAAAAGTATTTAGTATTTATTTTTATTTATAGGATATTTATTTTATATTATAATCTAAGATAGAAATTAATATAATTTTTAATTTTTTATATATTTTTTAATTTTTTTAAAAAGTTTATTATATTCTTTTACTTTAAAGATTAAATTAAAAGATTTTTATTTATAATTACCTTATATATTTAAATATAGTATAATACCTTAGTAGTTAAAGATTTTTTAAAAATAATTAATTCTTTTACTAAGAGTATTAGTTTTTTTATTTTTTAATTTTTGACAATATATTAATTTATAATTAAATTTACTTAGGAATTTAAAGTATTTTAACTATTATTTAAATAGCTTTTAAGTAAATATAAAGTAAATAATATTTTAATAATTAGTAAAGATTTTAATTTAAAATTTACTTCCTTTATAATATTAACTTTACTATTTTAAATAATTTTTAATTCTTAAGAATTTTTTATTATAAACTATGTAATTAAGTTTAGGTTTATTAAGTTTTTATAAATAAAATATAATAAGGTAAGGGTTTTTTTTATTATTTTATTAATTTAGTACTCCTTTAATTATATATTTTAATATATTAATTTTAATTTTTATTAGTTTTTTAAAATTATATATAACTAAAATAGGTTCTAAGGTTATAGCTTATTTTATTACTTAAAATACTTATTTTACTTTTACTATTTATTTAAATTTTTAATCCTTTTTTATTATATTAGTTAAAGGTTAAGCTAAAATTAAAAAGCTTTAAATAAAGTATTAGTAGTAGTTAATTAATTTAATAAAATTTTATATTTTTTTAATTAACGTTAGTATTAGTTATTTATTAATAATAGTAACTTTTTTTAAATTTTTTTATATAATTTTAAGGGTAATAATATATTCTAAGAATTCTACTTCTTAAGTATAAAATTAATATTTTTTAAGTTTTATAAAAAAATATTTATTTTATAATACTTAAAGTATTAAATATATATATTTTTATACTTTTCTTTAGTTTTAGAATATATTAAAATATTATTTAAGTAAATAATAATAAACTTATTTTAATATTTTTAAAGAATATAATTAATCCTTTTTTAAAAGGATATAGGTATATTTATTAGTTTTTAAAGTATTATTAGGAATTTATAAGACCTTTTTAAGGTATTAAAGGCTATTATTTATTTATATCCTTTTTTTATTTAAGTTAATTTATAAGTATTAATAAGATTTAATTAAGTATATATAGTAGCTTTTTATAATTAATTTTTTATTTTAAATATTAGTAGTAAAAAGTCTAATTTTTAATTATAATATTATTTAACTATTTATAATTAAAAATTAATTATAGTTTTTTATTTTTCTTTAGGATAAAGATAATAAGGTATTATACTAAGGAGTTAGAAATTTTAATATATTTTTTTTTCTTTTATTTCTATATTTATTTATTAAAGGTATTTAGTTTTAATGAGTTAAAATTATATAGCAGAAAGTACTTTAGTTATTTCCTTTTGTTTAATTTTATTATATAGTTTTATTTAGTATAAGGTAGTATTTATATATTTTTATTAGGATTTTTTAAAGTTTTTTAAAATAAAGCCTTAAATTTTTAATATTATTTTAAAATATTAATTATTAAATTTATAAGCTTTTCTTTCTTTTTTTCTTAATTAAATTTTTTTTTTTATAATTTTTAAAAATTAGTTAAGTTTATATAAGTCTTATTTTCCTTTAGTAAACCTTTTTAAAGATTAAGCTTTTATAGCTTTTATTTACTTTTATTAATAGTATATAAAAATACTTTTAAGCTTTAAAAGTTAAGGCTTTTAGCTTTTTTTATCCTTTTTTTAATTTAAAGTTTTTTTATTATTTTATTAATAAATTAAGCCTTTACTTTATACTATTAAAGGTTTATATTAGTATAGCTATAGTATACTTAGGATAATATTATATTTTACAGTATTAATAATATTATATATTACTAAAGTATTTTAATTAAATACTTTAAAATATAAGTAATTAATTTATTTTTTTACTTATTTATTATTATATTTAAATTATTTTCTTTTTTTATAAAAAAGTTAATATAGTTTTTTTTTTATATTTATAATAACTATAGGTATATTATAGTT
>NW_020209567.1:0-2736 GCF_003025095.1 Trichoderma harzianum CBS 226.95 | reverse complement strand
ATTAGTTTTTAATTTTTAAAATTAGTAATAGTAGTATAATATTTTTCTTAATTATTATATTTAATTATTAGTAGTTTATAATAAATTAAAGTTTATTATTCTTCTTAAGTATAAATATAATTAAATATCTTACTAAGGATTTAGAAAGTTTAATATAACCCTTTTTTAATTAGTTTTTAATTTATTTATTAAGTATTTTAAGCTTAGTAGTACTTAAGTTATAGATTTTATTAAATATTAAGACTTTATTATTTATAAGCTTAATTTTATAATTTTATTAGCTATATTTTAATAATCTAGTATTTAGTTTTTTATTAAAGATTAATATATACTAAAGGTTTATTAATATATTTTTTAAATATTCTAGTGTTTATTAATCTTAGTAATATAGTTCTTTAACTTTTTATATAATTAAGTTTAAAAATTTAAGTTACTTTTTTTTAAGTTTTTTAATATATTTAACTATTTTTAAAAGCTTTTTTAGCTTTTTAATTTATACTTATTTTATAACTTTTTTCTTTTTTATATATTTTTATATTTTTTTATTTAATATAGGGGTTACTAATTTTATTATTAAGGATATTATAGTATTTTATTAATTCTCTTAATTTAGTTATAATATATTTTTAAAATTAATTAATTTAAGGCAAGTTTACTATTTTACCTAGCCTTTAATCTAGTTAATATTAAGGTTACGTAACTTAAGCTAATTATATTTTAAAAGTATATTATATTTTATAATATTTATAATATTAAAACTAAAGGTATTTTTAATTTTATAAAACTAAATTATAAAATAATTAATTTTATAATTAATAATTTTATTATTATAAGTAAATTATTATTTTTTAATATTTATAAAGGTATATAATTTCTTTTTCTTATAGTTAATTAACTATAGGTATTTAATTAACTAAAGTATAATATAGCTTATTATAGCTTTAGAATTTATATAAATTATAATTAAATATCCTTTTAAAGTACCTAGTATTTAAAATTTTTATAGTTTTTTTCCTTTTATAAAGGTATTTAGGTTATAGTAAATTATATTATTAACGCTATTATAATAGTTATTACTCTAAAAGTTAATATTAATATTATTTAAGTCTAAGGTAATTTATCTTAATTCTTTATTTTAAATATTATAATATTTATATTAGGTATATCTAGGCTTAGGTATATATTTAGTAGTAAACTTATAGTATTTTTAAAGATTATTTTAGCTAATTCCTTATAGTTTATTATTATTACTATACTTTATAAAGTTAAATCCTTACTATTTTAGGTTATAGGTAATATATATAAGGGCTTAGCATTAATACTAGTATTTTTTATAATAATTTTTATTATAAAGTGTAAATTCTTTTTATTTATATTTTATAGCCTTATAGTCCTTATATTATTCCTAAAGTTTAATTATAATATATTATTTATATAATAGTAGTTTATAATTAATAATATTAACTTTATTATATTAGTTAATAAATAAGATATTATTAATATAATATAAAATTAATTTTAATATTTTAGCTATTAAATATTTATTTATATTAGTTTTAATATATTATTAAAATTAATTTTTAAGTAATTAAATTTAGTTATAGGTAGTACTTAGATTAATCTATTTAATTTATTCCTATTATTTAAAGAGTTTCTATTAGTCCTTAAGTTCTTTTTATTATATAATTTTATTATAATATTTTTTTTTTTAATAATACCTTAGATTCTATATTAATCCTTATACTATTCCTAGTTAACGGTAGTTATCTTACAGAGGTAATAAAGTCCCTTAGGTTTAACTAATCTACACTAGTTATATATATATTTTTTAAAGTTATTAATTTCTTCTTACGTTAATCCTTTAAAAAAGTTTACTTATATAAGGCTTATTAATAAAGCAGTATTTAAAAAGCTATTATAGTTTTTATTTATTTTAAGGTTATATATATAATAACTATTATTAAAAAGTTTATAAAATCTATAAAGTATATATAGCTTATCTATAGGTAGTTTATAGTTCTTATATTACGTAAAAGGGTATATATTTAAAAAAGTATTAATTTATTATTAATATTTTTTATTAGTTTTATAAAAACTAAAGTTATAAATTCTTTTATTATTATTATAGGTAATATTATTTTTACTACTATCTTCCTTATCTAAAAGTTCCCTTTCTTAAAGTACCTTTTCCTTATCCTTAAATTTATTATTTTATTCTTATTTATTAAGGCTTTATTAAATAAGTTATTTAATATAGCTAAGGTCTTTTTAAGTAACTTTTTTAAATATATTTAAGGTTTAGGTATACCTTTTAAGGTATTATCTAAAACTTTATTTATTACTATAGTATATTTAGTAATTATTATTATAATATATTAAGAAGTATAGTATATTATAATCTACTAAAGGTTTTATAATATTAATAATTTAGTTTTCCTTAGGTTTTAAAATAAATATAAACTTCTTATTACTATCTTTCTTAGGGGCTTAATAATATTTCTTTATATATTCTTTTTTTTTATAATTATAGTATTTAATATTTTTATATTATACTTTAATAATACTAAAGTTTATTAGTCCTAGTTATTTATTATTAAAAAAAGTAATATAATTATTTTACTTTTTTCCTTAGTTAACTTAATATCCTTAAGTTTACTTAGGTTAAATATTATAAAAGTTCCTAGTTTTTTCTTACTTCTGCTTTTTTTATTATTCTTAATTATAATTATTAATTTT
>NW_020209566.1:0-2740 GCF_003025095.1 Trichoderma harzianum CBS 226.95 | reverse complement strand
CTAATACTAAATAAACTTATTTAAGTATTAAAAGACTTATAAAGTAAAGTAGTAAAATTAATTTATATATATAAGCTTAATAAATACTATAAAATTAAAAAAACTATATAGTAAATTATATAATACTTTAAATTTAAAGGTATTAAGAAATAAATATAAAAGATTATATTAAAATATATAATATATAAATAAGCTAAAAGCTTTAAGTATAAACCCTATGGATAACTATAACTATTACCTATACTATAGTAACTATAGAAATTGATTTTATTTAACTTAATTACTAAACTACCTTCTTTAAAAAAATTAGTTATAAAGGTACTTTATAACAGTATCTTTATAATAGTTAATAAACTTATAAAAATAGCTTACTTTATACTATTTAAAAAAGTTAGTAATATAAAAAAACTAGCTTATATAATAATAAAATATATTATAAATAACTATAGACTACTAAAGGATATAATCTTTAATAAGGGAAATATATTTATATTTAAATTTTAAAAAGTATTTATAATTAAATTAAGAATAAATTATAAAGCTAGTATAGCCTACTACCTATAAATAAATAAATAAATAAAAAGGATTAACTAAATAATTAAAATATACCTATACTATTATATTAATTTTAAATAAAATAACTAAGTAAAACTCCTCTTTATTATATAACTTATATATAATAATATAAAGTTAAAATTAATTAGAAAATTACTATTCTTCCTAAACTATAGATTTAAACCTAAAGCCTACTAACTACTAAAGTAAAGGAAAAATATTAAAAAAGCTATAATTAAAGTAAAAGATATAATTAAATTATATAATAAACTATAATAATAACTTAAATTTATTTAGTAAAAGATAATTAAATATATAAATAAAAATAGGCTTAGAGAACTAACCCTTTAGGAAGGGGATATAATTTAATTATACTAATATATATAAGGAAATAAATAAGTAAATATTAAAATAAATAAGTTAAGTAATAAATTTAACTTTAAAAAACTTAAACTTTATAAAATTTTAAGAAAAATTAAAAAAATAAATTATAAATTTAAACTTCTAAAATAATAAGAAAAATAAAAAATATATATATATTTAATATTTTATATTTCTTTATTAAAAAAAGTATAAATTAATAAAAAACTAAAAGGTTTATTTAAAATAAAATTATTATTAAAGGAAAAAAAGAAAAATATAAAGTAAAAGATATTAATATAATAAAAATAGAAAAAAATAGTAAATAATACTATAGGGTATAATAAAAAAAAGGGGAAGAAAAAAAAAATATAAAAACTTATTAAGTATTTTAAAAACTTAATAATACTAGTAGAAGAACTTTATTAAAGCCTAAGGATTATACTAGCTTAGGATTTATTAATAGTATCCCTAAATAATTTACTAACTTTAAAAAAGTAAGGATAACCTTAGAAAAACCCTTTACTAACTATATTATAGTAGCTTAATAAGCAGCCTCCGCTTTCTTATAATTAACCCTATTTAACTTATTTAAATTAGTAATACCCTGCGTAATAGTATAATATATTTTTTTATACTAATATTTCTTTTCTTCATAAAAATATTTAACTTTTATATTAGTAATATAATACTCCTCTTTAGCTACTTTAAGTTATTTTTTAAATAAAAATAATAAGTAATAATATACTTTAACTATTTAAAAAATAAACTATAAATATTATAATAAAATTTATTTAAATAAATACATTTAGCGTAATATAATAAGTTAAAAAAAAATAAAAGGTACTCCTTATAACTATGTAATATATAATAAAAATAATACTTATCTATAGCTAAAGTATTTTTAATTATAAAATAAAAAAAACTTTTACATTTTTTAATCTTAAGATAAATATTTTTAAATACTTTATTTATTATTATTAAGTAAGTTAATATACATAAGAAAAAGTAAAAAATAAGTAGTAAAAAATATACTATAAAATAAGGATAAGCTACTTATACTTAAATAAGTAAGGTTTTAAGGATAAGACTAATAAAAGGGGGATATTATATTATAACCTAGCTTTTATAATTATAATAATAGGCCTATAGGGTAGTTGGTTTTAGATAAATAATAGATTAATTAATTAATTAGGAATAGATTATTAAATTATTATAATAATTTAATAATTTATAAATAAATTATTAAAACTTTAAGATAATCTATAATAGGATTATTACTACTTAGTAATAATCTAGCTTAGCTAACTAAGTATATAAGTTTACTTTATATTACTTATTAAAATACTTAAATAGCTATTTATTATTATAGTAATTAGATTAAATATTTAGATACTTTATTCTACAGCTAGTAATAAGATTTCCCGTCTACTGACCTAACTGCTTTGCTAATATAAACTATAGAACTACTCTAAGGTTTGTCCCTTGTAAAACAGCTAACCTATAGTGCCTATAGGACCTGGTTCGTTACATTAAGCTATTTAAAATAAACTAATTTAAAAGAATTAATTTTAGCTAATATTAAAGGTTTATACTAAGATATTAAAGATAAATAAAAGCCTTTAGTAATATTTAATTAAACTATTTAATTACTACTTATAGTTAAGCTTTATATTTTCGCTAAGTAACCTTATTTAATACTCTATAGTTATAACTAGCTGGTTAATAACTATTAACTTAAATAAACTATACTGCTTACTTTTATAAATATTATAAGACTTTGAAGCTATAGGGTAGCTAGTCTTATCACTGGTCTAGTAACAAA
>NW_020209565.1:0-2743 GCF_003025095.1 Trichoderma harzianum CBS 226.95 | reverse complement strand
AAATAATTAACTTTTATTAATAATTTAACCTTAAGTATTAATTAATTTTATAAATTTAATAATTATAATATATTTAATAACTTTTTTATTATATATTTATAATAATTTTTAATTTTATTATTTTTTTATAATTTATAAAGTATTTATAAACTTTTTTAAAGTTTTTATTTTAATTATAATATATATTTTTATAATAGTTTTTTTTATAAATAATTATAAAAGTAATATATAAAAGTACTTATATTAAGCTTAAAGTTTAATATATTTACTTTTTTTTAAACTAAAGTTATAGTTTTTTTTAATTAATTATTAATAAAAACTAATTTTAAATTTATTTTAAATATTATTTATAATATTATTAATAATAATTATAAGTTTATTATTAACTTTACTTAGTTATATAAATATATATAAGTATAATAAAATAAATAAAATTAATTACTTTTAAATTTAAAAATATATAATTCTTTTTTATTATATTTACTATTATATTTATTATATATATAATTACCTTAAGTATTATTAATATTAATTAATATAAGTTTATTTTTTATTTAATAATTTATATTATTGATTTTTAAAGTAATTTTAAATTTATTTATTTTAGTAAATTAGCTTTATTAACTAAGGCTTTATATAATATAGTAAATACTTTTATAAAAAAAAAATTATAATTATTTAATATAATATATATTTTTATAAAGATTAATAATTAAAGTATTTTTTTTTAATATAATTAATTTAAGTAACCTTAGGTTTTTAAAAATGTTAATTTTTAAATTTAAAAATTATAAAAATATAAATATAAATAAATAATTATTACTAAAGTTTTAAAAAAAGATTAATTTATTAAATATTATAATAATTTATAATATAATTAATATAATTATAAATATAGCTTTATTATATTAATATATTTATTATATTAATAATTTATAATATTAGTAAAAGTAATAATTAAATTTATTAATTATTAAGTAAGTATTTAAATATAAAATATTTATATTATTATAAAATAAAATACTTTAATATTATATTTATATAAAGGAATATTTATAATACTTAAGTATAAATAAACTATAAAAAGCTTAATAATTATATTTTTACTATTATATTAATTAAGCTATTTAATAAAAAAATATTTTATATTTTATAAAATAAATAAATAATAAACTAAATTAATTAATTAACTTTATATAACCCTTTTTTTATTATTTATAAATATAAAAGTAATTTTTAAAAGTTATAAACTTTAATAATATTTATAATATTAATTAATATAAGCTTTTTTATTTAAATTATTAATTAAATATACTTTAGTTTAATATATAATACTATATAAGGTTTAATTAATAAAAAAAAAAGGTTTTAGTTTTTTATAAAAAATATATATTAACTTTTTAAATAATCTTTTATTAAGGAGCTTAAAGTAATTATTATTAAGGAGCTTAAAGTAATTATTATTAATTTTAATAATATTATAAAAGCTACTTTTAATAATTAATTCTTTATAATATAATAATAGTTTTATATATATTATATTAACTAAAATATATTATTTAAAGCTAAGTAAAAGTAAATAAAAATATAAAAAAATAATAATAGTTTTAGTAATAATAATAATAAAAAAACCTTTATAAAGTTATAAACTAAGCTTACTATTATTAATAAATAACTATTTAATATAATAATTAATAAAAATATTTTTTATATTTATTAAAAAGGCTTTTTTATATAAAAGTATATTTTATTTACTAAAATAAAATAAAAGTATAAATAAACTTAAATATATTTTTATTTAAAGTTTAATAATTAATAAATAATTTTAAATTACCTATATAAAATATATTTATTAATAAAAACTTAATAAATATATTATTTTATTTACTATTATTATAACTTTAGTATTTATATAACTTTAAGTATTAAAGTAAATAATAATAATATAAAAAGCTATTTTTTAAATAATATAATTTACTTTTATTAACTTATTAAAGTAATATAAAATATAATATATAATTAAAAATATAATTTTAAAAATACTTATATAAATAACTAAGTTTTTATTAATTACTAATACTTAAGGTTTATTAAAAAATACCTAAGTAAATTATTATAAATAATATTATTAAAAAAACTTAAGTTTACTATAAATAATATTATATAATATATAAATTTATATTTAATATAAAAACTTTTATTTTATTTTATTTAATTAACTATAATAAATATTATATAATTTTTTTTAAATTTAAAATCTTTTATTATTATAAAATTTATAAAAAGTTAAATACTAAAACTAGCTTTATAAAGTAAAAAATTTACTTATATTAATTATTATAAATTAACCTTTAGGAATTTATATTAATAAATTTTTAATTTTAAAATTACTATTACTTTATAAAAAAAGCTAAAAAATATTAAAAAGTTTATTTTAATATATTTAACTTTAAAAAGTAATTAAGTATTTTATAAATTAATTAATTAAGCTTTTAATTAATTATAATTATAATAAAGCTTATAAAAGTATAATTAATTAATTAATAATTAAAATAAGTTTATATTTATAAAAAAAGTTATTAAATAAAATATATAAAGTAAAAAAACTTTATTTAATTATTTTTTAAAAAAGTTATAAAAATATTAGCTAAGTAAAATACTTAAATTTAAAAAAGTAATAAATATTTATTTAAGTAACTAAAGAATATAATTTAGTATATAAAAAATAAAAAGTTAATAAAAG
>NW_020209564.1:0-2744 GCF_003025095.1 Trichoderma harzianum CBS 226.95 | reverse complement strand
TATTATATATTACTAAAGTAGTTTAATTAAATATTTTAAAATATAAGTAATTAATTTATTTTTTTACTTATTTATTATTATATTTAAACTATTTTTTTTTTTTAATAAAAAAGTTAATATAATTTTTTTTTTATATTTATAATAATTATAAATATATTATAATTATAGCTAATATATAGTTTTTATTTACTTTAAAGTTAATTAAGACTTTAAATAGTTTTTTATTTTAAATTATTATAAAAGTACCTTTTTTTTTAAAAACTTTTTATTTTTTATTACTATTATATTTATATTTTTTTTTAAAAAATATAAATTCTTTATTAATTTTATAATACTTTTTATTTAAAAACTATTTTAGTTTTTTAAATATTAGTTTTTAATTTTATATAATATATATAATTTAATATAGATTTTTATAATTAATTTATTTTATAATTTTATAATAAAGTTTTATTTAATTAATATAAATTTTATAAGTAATTTTATTATTTTATAAGTTATTAAGAGTTTTTTAGTATTTATAATATTATTTAAGTAGCTTTTTAAGTACTTTTATATAAGTTTTAAAGTTAAATTCTATTTTATATAATTAGTTTATTAATTATTATCCTTTAGCTTATTTTTATTTAAAATCTAAATTATATTAATCTTTTAGCTTATACTTTTAATATTTAAGGTAATTTAGTTTATTACATTATTAATATTATTTAAAAGTATATACTTTAATTTTTTTATTTTATTTATATTATTAAAAAATCTTCCTAGTTTAGTAAATAATATATTAATAACTTAAGTAATTGTTAATTTATTTATAGTTTTTATATTTTTTTAATATAGTTAAATATAGTTTAAAAATTATAATATATAATTTTTAAAATTTATAAATAACTTTTTATTTAGTATAATATTCTTTATAATATAAATTAATAATTAAAATTACTAAGTTTTTTTATAAAAATATATTATATTTTACTTTTTATTTTAGGTAATATATATATAAATAAATAATATAGTTTATTTAGTAAATTTTATAATAATTATTATTAGTAAAATTAATTTAATAATAATTTTAAAGTATTTATTAATAATCTCCTTAAAGTTCCTATATTTTATTTATATTTAAACTTATAATAATTTATTATTTATTATTATATAACTACTATTATATAAGTTTATCTTAAATTTCTTAATAAATAAAAGTTTTAATATTTTATTTACAGTTATAAATATTAACTTATTATTAAAATTTAATAAACTTATTAATTTTATTAAATATACTTTTAATAAAATTAATAATATTACTAAGTTATTTCCTAAAAGTTAGTATTCTATAGTTTTATTATATTATATTTTTATTTATATAAATTTTAATTAAGTTAAGTATAAGTAAAGTTATTTCTTTTAGTTTATTTAATTTTCTTAGTGTTTCTTTATATTATGGGTAGTTATTATTTTTTTATTATAATAAATTAAAGGATTATTTATTTTTATTTATAATATAAACTTTCTTTTTTAATTTTAGAATTTTATTTTTATATTTTTTCTTAAGTATTTAATAGTTTTAGGCTATATAGCTTATTTTACTATAATTATAATACTTAAATTCTTTTTTATACTATAGAATATTTAGGTTTATTTTTTTTAAATTTATTATTATTATTTTTAATAATTTCCTTATATTATTTTTTACTTTAATTAATTTAATAATTATTTTACTAATATTATTAAATAATATTAGTTTTAAGTTTATATAATAAGTTATTAACTTAAATATAAATATTTATAAATAAAATTAAGGTATAAGTCAATTAATTAATATTATATATTTTTTCCTTAACTTTTTATTTAAGGTTATTATAAAATTATTTAATAAAAACTAATTTATTTTATTTAAATTATATAATAATATTTTAAAATTTTATAATATAGTTTAAGTATTTTCTTTTTTAATATATTATAACTAAGGTATTTTTAATTATTTAGTTTTTAATAATATTTTTAAATACTTCTTTTAAAGATATATTTATTATAATTACTAAAGATTTATTATATTTATTTTTTAGCTTTTTTAATTAAAGTTTTTAAATGATTATTTAAAATAAACTTAAATTATTTTAAAATAGTATTTTTAAAATATAAAATAGTAAAGTAAATATTTTTTTTAATAATATTAAAGATATTTTTAAAATTTTTAAAGTATACTTTAAGTTAAATTAAGTATAAATAAAGTTTTTTAATATTTTCTTTAAATATAAAAAATAATTAATATTTAATAAAAATTCTAATATTAATAATTTTTAGTTTTTTTTTATTAAGTTTATTAACTAGGATTTTACTTAATTAATATATATTTTAAATAAATATAAAACGTTTTAGATTTTTAAATAAGGAAATATTAAATAAATTTATTATAATAATATTATTATTACTTTTAATTATAAATATACTAAAATTAATAATTAAAATTTTAAAAACTACTTTAGCTTTAAGTATAATAATTTATATTATTTAAAAATACTTAGTATTTTTTTAAATAAAAATTATTAATATATAATATTTTAATTTAATATTTATAAAGTATAAAGTAAGTTTTTAAAGTAATAAACTAAAGTTAATTAATTTATATTAGTAAAAAAAACAAAAAGTAGTTTTAAGTAAATATAATTATAAAATAAGTAAAATATAATAAAAATTTAATTTATATTTAATTTTAATATTTTATTAATAATTATTTATTTAAGTTA
>NW_020209563.1:0-2755 GCF_003025095.1 Trichoderma harzianum CBS 226.95 | reverse complement strand
AAAATATATAAATAAAATATATAAATAAAATATATAAATAAAATATATAAATAAAATATATAAATAAAAAATATTAGTAAACTTTTAATAAAAAATATATAAAGTAGTAATAAATAAAGGGGTTAAATATAAAATAGTAGTTTAAATAAGTAATATATATATAGATATATATACTTTATTTTACTTACTTAATTATCCTTAGTTAATAAAAATAATAGTTAAAATATATAAATAAATAAAAAAAAAAGTTATTTCTATAGTATTTTTTAAGTTAAATTTATATTTAATATTTTAATAATACTATAATTATAATTAATTTTCTTAATACTAAGTAGTTTTTTAATAATTATATCCTTTTAAAGTAGTAATATAACTTATATAAGAAGCTATTTAAGTTAATTAATACTTAGGTAGTAGACTAAGGTTATATATTTATAATAAATAAAACTATAAGGGAATAAAATAGTAAGTTTACTATTATATATAAATATAATTAATTTTAGTAGCTTTTAAGTATTATAAAAGGAGAAAAGTATATTTAGAAAATAACTTTACATAGAATTAATTATTAATTTTTAATAATTATAAAGGAGTTTTTAAATAGTATAATTTAAAGTATAAAGTATTATTTAAATATTTAATTTTTAATATATAATTATTAGCTAAGTTTATATTTATTTACTTATTTAGTTTTTTATAAACTTAAAGTAAACTAATATTTATATATTAAAAAACTAGTAAATACTAATGTACCTTTAAAGGAAATTTAAACTGATTTACGTTAAAATAGTAATAATTTTATAATATAGTAAGATATTTATAATAAGATTATATATAGTAAATAAAAAATATATAAAAAGTAGAGTTTGATTTACGCCTTAGTTAATTAACTTAAAAGTAAGGGATTTTAAACTTAAATATAGTGTAATAATAATAACTATATAACTGTTATTTTTTTTATATACCTAAAGTCTTTAATATATTTTTAAACCTATTTTAATTTATTATTATTAAACTATATTTATAAAATTAATAAATATTATATACTTTTTTTTAATATAATTAACGTTAATATTTATTAATAATTTTTTTATCTTATATTTATATTTCTTAGTAAAAAGGTAGAAAAAGACTATTTTTAAGTATTATATAAGCTTTAATTTATTTATAAAAACTATAATATAAAATACTTATTTATAATATTAACTAATTACTATATTACCTATATAAATATTATAAAAATAATATTTTTATTAATATAGCTATTACTTTATATTTAGTATATTAATAATATAGTTTTATAGTATTATTAATTAATTTTTATAATATAAAAGCTTTTAATTACTTTTATATTAGAGATAATAGTAATAATAAAAATAAATCTTAAGAAATAAAATTAATTTTATTAGTTTTAGTATTTTATTATTAGCTTTTTAATTAAGGAAAAATATAATAAGTAATTTATAAAATTTAAGTAGTAATATCTTTTATATTATATAAAGGAAGTTATATATATTTAAGATTAGTAGCTTATATTATATAAAGAAAAAATTATTAAAGCCTAGGTTAATTAATATATATACTTTAGTAATATAATTATATTTTATATTAAAAGTATTTATTTTTTTCTTAAGTTTTATCTTAAGAAATTTATACTAAATCTTTTTAAAGTATAGTAAGCTATAAAATAAGTATTACTTAACTAGTTATTAAAGCTATAAGTAGTTTAATTTAAATAGTAAATTAAAATATTAATTAAACTCTTTAATTAAATTTACTTAAGTATATATAGTTAGGTTTTATATAAAGTACTACGTAAAATTAAAGATTAAAAAAATTTATAAAAAAAAGATTTTTTAACTACTTATATTAAGCTATTTATATAATTTTTTAATTTACTTTATATTTACTAACTATAGATTTTATAAATATAAAACTAAGTTTTTTAATTATTATATTTTTATATATATTAGTATTTCTACTACTATAAAAAGCTAGTTTACTTAATTAAGCCTAATATAGTTAAAGACTTAAGGCTATATATAATTAGGAAATTTACTATTTTTTAGTTAAGTACTTAATAAAAACTAAGTAAATTTAAATTAATTAAGAAATAGTAGAAAGTAGTATTTTAATATATTAAATACTATAAAACTAAATATATTAAAGTATTAAATAAAATACTACCTACTAAAATATAAAAAGCTTTTAAATTTAATAAATATAATATAAATATAGCTAACAGTAATAATAGTATTTAATAACCTAGTTAAATTAATAGTAGTAATAGTATTTAATAACTTAGTTAAGTTAATAAAACTAATAAAAGCAGTAGATTAAATATAAAAGCTATAGCTATTATATTTTTCTTTTAAAGCTATTTATTAGTAATATATAATTAAAAGATAAATTTAATATAATAAATAACCTATAAGTAAAAGAATAAATAAGGAATATTATAATACTATAAAGTTATTATTATAATACAAGGTTGCTAATTAGTGATGATTCGTTTCGTTAGTTAGTTGAAGAAAACGAAACGAATTCTATTCGTTATTTGTTAATGAATCTTCGTTTCGTTAATTAATTGAAGAAAACGAAACGAATAGAATTCGTTATTCGTTAATAAAAAAATACAATTTTTTTTATTTAAATAAAATATAATAATTATATTATATTAAAATATAAAATAATAATAATTATATTATATTAAAATATAAAATAATAATAATTATATTATATTAAAATATAAAAT
>NW_020209562.1:0-2769 GCF_003025095.1 Trichoderma harzianum CBS 226.95 | reverse complement strand
TTTAATTAATTAATACTATATATTAAATTAAAATAAATAATCTAATTATTAATAATATAAAGGAATACGTTAAGAACTAGGAAAATAAATAATACTTAGAAGGTATTTTTATAAATATAAAATACCTAATACTAAATAAACTTATTTAAGTATTAGAAGACTTATAAAGTAAAGTAGTAAAATTAGTTTATGTATATAAGCTTAACGGATATTGTAAAATCTAAAAGATTATATAGTAGATTATATAATACTTTAAATTTAAAAGTATTAAAAAATAAATATAAAAGGTTATATTAAAATATATAATATATAAATAAGCTAAAGTATTATACTATCTTCCTTATAGAAAACTATAACTTTTACTAGTTTTAGTTAGGAATTAGGAATTAATAACGTTTAACTATATTATAAAGCTTCTACCTTTAAAAGAACCTATAATTAATAATACTTAGGATAGTATTTTTATAGTAGTTAACTAACTTTTAAAAATAGCTTACTTTATCTTAGTAAAAGAGAAAAGCTCTGTAAAAGACTTAGCTTATATTTTTTTCTAATATATTTACGTAAACTATAGACTATTAAATAAGATTATCTTAGATAAAGGATCTACGTTTATATTAAAATTTTAGTAATTACTTATAGTATAAATAAAACTAAAATATAAGGCTAATATAGCTTACTACCCCTAGATAAATAAATAAATAAAATAAATTAACTAAATTATTAAAATATATTTATAATACTACATTAACTTTAATTAAGATAATTAAGTAGAATATTTACTAATTACCTAAGTATTCTATAATAGTATACTAGTAAAATCTATAAACTACTTACTATTTTACGTAAACTACAGGTTTAAACTAGATTTATATTAACTACCTATTAAAAAAGAAAATATTAGTAAAGCTATTATTATAGTAGATAAACTTAAGGAACTATATTAAGAATTATAAGTATAACTCAAATTTATTAAATAATAAATAGCTAAATTCATAGATATAAAAAGGATTAAAGGACTAACCTTTAAGGAGGGAAATATAGTCTACTTACTTTAATATTTATAAAATAATAAATAGCTAAATATTAAAATAAACAGGCTAAGTAATAAACTTAATTTTAAAAAACTTAGACCTTATAAAATTATAAAGAAAATTAGACCTATTAATTATAAAATAAATCTTCTATTTACCTTAAGAAAATAAGGAAGAATTATATATTTAAAATTTTATATTTTACTATTAGAAAAAGCATTAGTAAATAAAGAAATAGGTAAAGTTATATAGGACGAAATTATTATTTAAAGTAAAGAATTTAAATATAAAGTTAAGAAGCTTAAAATAATAAGATTTAATAAAGATACCTAATAAACTAAATACCTAGTAAAATAAAAAGGCTATAATAAAATAGAAAAATTATAGTAAACTATTAAGGACCTTAAATACTTAAAAAACCTTATAAATAACTTTTACTAAAGTCTAGGTTTAGTAAAAAAGGGTTAAAAGCGTCTTAATTAATAGCGTTAACTGCGGAACCTATAGTTACGGAATTAGTTAGATTAGGTAATAATATTACAGCCTAATAAACAGCCTCCGCTTCCTTACGCTTAACCTTATTTAACTCCTCTAAGTTATTAATACCCTGTGTAACTGCATAAGTTATTTTCTCTAGCTACAGATATTTTTATTTACAAAAACATTTAATCTTTATATTAATTATTTTACGCTCCTCTTTAGCTTTTTTAAAAGTATTTTTATACTAAGTATAAAATAAAGTAATTTTTTAAAGCTAAGCTAATAATAATAAACGTACGTTATATAAGGATTTATTATCTTTTATATATTTAGTATAGTAAATAAAGTTTTCCTTAGATATTTAATACTTTAAGAAGCTCTGCTTCTTCTTATTAAAATAATATATATAGTCTTTTATTTTAATAGGATAAGATAACATAATTTCTAAAAGAATATTATAACGCTTTGTCTTAGGATAAGATTTTTTATAAATACCTAATATAATAATTAATAAAGATATATAAAAATAAGGGAAAAACCAGGATATTAACAAAAATAAGGGGAAGTAGCTACTTATACTCAATACAGTAAGGTCTTAAGGATAAGACTAATAAAAGGGGGACATTATATTATAACCCAGCTCTTAAGGTTACGATAATAGGCTAATAGGTTAGTCTAGACTAGATTAACTTTAATTCTTTAACTAATTAGGGAAGGATTAAGATATAACTTCTTAATCTAACAGTAGATTAATAAATTATTTATTAATCTAGGAAAGGATTAATATTCTATACATTAATCTAGCCTAGGTTAACTAAATATATAAGTTTACTTTATATTACTTATTAGAATACTTAAATAGTTAGTTATTATTAATATAATAGCATTTAGATTAAACACTTAAACACTTCTCTCTACAGCTAGTAATAAAATTACCCGTCTACCGACCTGACCGCTCCGCTAATATAAACCATAGAACCACTCTAAGGTTTATCCCTTAGGAACAGCTAACCTATATTGCCTATAGGACCCGGTTCGTCACAAGTTTATTAAATATTTTTATTAAATTTTATTATTTTAAGCTTTTTAACTCTATATTTAAGTTCTTTACCTTAAATAATAATTTTATCCTATATAACTTTACCTATTTCTTTATTTATTAATACTTTTTTTAATAGTAAAATATAAAAATTTAAATATATAGTTTTTTTTTATTTTCCTAGGGTAAGTAAAAGATTTATTTTATAATTAATAA
>NW_020209561.1:0-2771 GCF_003025095.1 Trichoderma harzianum CBS 226.95 | reverse complement strand
GAAAAACTAAAGTTAAGTAAAGTAAAGTATAAGCTAAATTAATTAAAAAATATTAAAAACCTTAAGCTAAGTAAAGGTATTAAGAAAATTATTAATAAAATTAATAAAGTAGTTTATTAAAAGAATAATTAAATATAAATATAAATTTTTTATTAAAATAATATTTATAAATAATTTATATTTTAAAGTTATATATTTTTATATTATATAACTTAACTTTTTTATAATAATCTTTTTTTTATATAAAATAAAAATACTTTATTTTATTAATTTATTAATAATAATAAAAATATTATTATATATAATATTTATTATAAATATTTTTAATAATAATAACTTGATAATATAATTAAATAAAATAAAGTTTTAAATGTATTTTAAAATTAATAACAGAGGTTATATTTATTATTAAGAGGGTTAATAAAGCTACAATAGCTAAGTTAAAGAAAGGCTATACCTTAGCCTTTAGTTTAAAATCTAGAATTAATCTATAACCTAACTTAATTAGCTATAGTTAATGAAGTTAAACCTTAAAAATTCAGGCTATAAAGTATAGTTAATTAAGGTTAAAATTAATAATAATTATAATTTACTATAAAGTTTTTATTAATTAAATTTTATTTTTATATATAAAATATATAATTAAATAATCTTTTTAATAATTCTTTTTTATTTATAAAAATATAATATTATTATATTTATTATAATATTTTAATAATTCTATTATATTTATATAATAAATATTTATAAATTACTTTTATTATTTGTATTATTTTTTACTATAATAACTTTAATACTTAGATTTTTTATTTTAATATAAAACTCCTTTTATAAAAATTATATTTTTAAAAAATTAATTTAATATTTAATTATTAATTTTATTTTTAATTATAAATTTTTTTTTAATAATTATTAATTTATAATACTTTTTGATTATATTAAAATAATTATTTTATAATAAAATTTATAAAGTTTTTATAATTTAAATATATATTAATTTTATATTTATTACTTAATAAATATATTTTTTATTTTTTAAATATTTTAAAAATAATTATAAATTCTTAATTATAAATAAAATATTATAATTTAAATTTATAAAGTTTTTTTAAAAAAAAATATTAAATATAATATTTTTTTATTATTTTATTAATTAAAAAGTTTTTAATTATATAATTTAAAGTATTTATTTTAATAATAATTAATTTCTTTAAATTATATATTTATAATATTAATATATTAATAATAACCTTTTAAAATATTTAAAAAATTTCTAAAGTTTTTCTTAATTATAATTTATAAAAAAGCTTTTTTTACTTTAATTTTAATATTTTAGTTTTATTATATTTTATAATTAATATATACTTTTTTAACTAACTTAAAAAAATAAATTATTTTATTTATTTTCTAAATTTTTTATAAAAAAATATTAGCTTTATAATTAATTTAAATTAATATATTAATTTTAGTAATATTCTAAAGTATAAAGGTTATATTCCTTATTAAAAAAGTTAATAAAGCTATAATAACTAAGTTAAAGAAAACTATACTTTAGCTTTTAATATAAAATCTAAAATTAATTTATAATTTAACTTAATTAATTATAGTTAACTAAGTTAAACTTTAAAAATTTAAGCTATAAAGTATAATTAATTAAGGTTTAAAACTAAACTTAAAGTATATAAAATAGCCTAAATAATAAAGTTTAAGTATAGAGGTTATATTTATTATTAAAAGGGTTAATAAAGCTATAATAATTAAGTTAAAGAAAGGCTATACCCTAGCCTTTAGTTTAAAATCTAGAATTAATCTATAGCCTAACTTAATTAACTATAATTAACTAAGTTAAACTTTAAAGATTTAAGTTATAAAGTATAAGCTACTTATATTAAGGTTTAAAACTAAACTTAAAGTATATAAAATAGCCTAAATAATAAAGTTTAAGTATAATATAAACTTTAAGCCTTATAACTTATAGTTTAATAACTTAACTAGACTAGATAGGTATCCTTCTATTAGGTTATAAAAAGTAGTAATAATCCCTGAAAATAAATTATATACGTAATATAAAAGACTATATAATAAAATAATATACTATAATAGCTGCAACCTAATTATAACCTAAGTAAAATAGCTAAATAAATAACTAAATTTATAATTAATAAAATTATAAACCTATAATTAAAAGCTTTAAAAAAGAAAAGACTAAAGCTAAGTAAAGTAAAGTATAAGCTAAATTAACTAAAGGGTATTAAAAACCTTAAGCTAAGCAAAGGTATTAAGAAAATTATTAAAAAAGCTAATAAAGTAGCTTATTAAAGATTATTATTATATATAAAGGTTTTTTTATAATTAGTTCCTTTTAGGTAATTTATCCTTTTTACTTAGGAGAGAAAGTTTAAGTATAATATAATTAACTTTAAGCCCTATAATTTATAGTTTAATAACTTAATTAAATTAAATAAACTTATATTATTTTATTAGGTTATAAAAAGTAATAATAATTTTACCTAAAAATAAATTATATATACAATATAAAAGATTATATAATAAAATAATATATTTACTTTTTCTTAATAATAGCTATAACTTAATTATAACCTAAGTAAAATAGCTAAATAAATAAATAAATTTATAATTAATAAAATTATAAATTTATAATTAAAAGCTTTAAAAAAAGAAAAACTAAAGTTAAGTAAAGTAAAGTATAAGCTAAATTAATTAAAAAATATTAAAAACCTTAAGCTAAGTAAAGGTATTAAGAAAATTAT
>NW_020209560.1:0-2839 GCF_003025095.1 Trichoderma harzianum CBS 226.95 | reverse complement strand
TTTATTTTTATACTTTTAGTAATATTATTATTAAATTTTATATTTTAATAACTAAGTTATAATAAATTTAACTATATTTTTAATATTATATATAAGTTATTTAAAAATTATAGTATTTTAATTATTTTTTATACTTTATAATAACTTAAGCTAAAGTAGTAGTTTTATTTTAATTTATAGTAGATTAAGGGTTTTTATTTACTATTATATTTAACTAAGATTATTAATAATTAAATAAATTTTAAATAATACTTTTTAAACTTTTTAAAATTAAGCTAATTATAATACTTATATAATATTTTATAAAAAATAAATAAATAAAGTTAATAAATATTATTATTAAAATAGCTATATAATATTATTTTTTAGTATTTTTAAATAATTATTAATTATTTATATTATTAATAATTTAATTATTACTAAATAATATATTTATAAATATTATTAATTATTTACTAAATAAATTAATTATAAAATTTTAATTTTAAATATTATTAATATTACTTAAGGAGATATTAGTTTTATTAATAAAAGTTAATAATATAATTTTAGTTTTTCTTTATAAAATAAAATAATATAAAACTTAATTATTTATAAACTTTATTAATATTAAATATAAATAATAATTTAACTTTTATTATTAATAATATAAATTTATTAAAGGGGAGTATATATATTTTTATTTATATTATAAATATAAATTACTAAGTTAATTATAAAAATTTAAATAATAAAAAGTTAAATTATTAATTATTTAGTAAAAAGTAAGCTTTTATATTTTAAATTTAACCTACTATTTTATTAATATATTTACTTTATTATGTTTATTATATAATTAAAACTAATACTTATAAAAAAGGACTTATTTAATAAACTATAATATAATATAATTAAGGCTTTTTATATTTAAAAAAATAATAATAATTAATAATTTTATAAAATTAAAAATTTATTTATTAAATATATATTATAAAAAAATATTAATATTTAGTATAATAAATAAAATAAAGTATTAAATATAATAAATAATATAATAAAAACCTTTTTACCTTAAATATAATAAAATTAATATATAAATTTAATATATAATATTTAATAATAAAATAAAATATTTAATAATTATATATATATTATTAATAAATACTTAATGTACTTAGTATTAATAATTATTTAAAATAATATTAGTTAATAATAAAGTATAATAGTATTTATTTATTTACTTTTAAATTATTATTTTTTTTACTTTTTTATTAACTTTTTTTTATTTATAAATATATATATATATATATATATATATATATTTTTTTACTTTACTTTTACTTTATTTAAGTATAATATTTACTACTTTATTTATAAGCCTATTACTTAATATTTAATAAGCTATTTTTAATTAACTTTTTTAATTTATTTATTATTAACTTTTTTACTTAATTTTCCTACAATTATTTATTATTAATTTAATAATTTAATTATTAAGTAATATTATAGTTTTATTTATAAAAGTATTAATTATAAACTTTTATATTATATTAAACTATTTACTTTTAAAGCTAAAATTAAAAAATATTTAAGTTATATTATTTAATAAATATTATTAAAAATCTTTTATATAAACTTAATTAATTTTTAAAAATTATAAAAAAAAAGTAAAAATTTTAGGAAAAAAACTTTATAGATTTTATAATTAATATTTTAAAATAATATTAAAAATTTAAAGCTTTATTTTAAAAACCCCTAATTAACTTAAATAAAAGTATATAAATACTACTATATATAAAATAAAATTATATAATAAAACTAAAGGAAGGGAAATAATTAAAATATTTTCTATTATATAACTTTAACTAATTAAAATTAAATATTTTTAATAAATAAATAAAAAAATAAAAAAATAAAGAATATATTAAAATCTTTAACTTTTTAATATAATACTTTATTATTTTTATTTTAAAGAAAAATAGAAAACTATAATTAATTATTAATTATAAATAATTAAGTAATATTATAATTAAAAATTAAATTCCTTTACTACTAATATTTAAAGTACAAGATTAATTATAAAGAATTATAATATATACTTAGCTAAATTTTACTAATACCTATAGGTTAATATAAATAAAAGAAAAGTATAAATAAATAATTAACTATATCCTTTGGAAATATTAAAATAAGTTTATTATTATTTACTTAAAAAATATCTTAATATATTCTAAAACTAAAGAGGAATATAAAGAATATATATATTTAGTACTTTAAGTATTATAAAATAACTACTTTTTTATAAAGGTTATATTTATTATTAAAAGGGTTAGTAAAGCTATAATAGCTAAGTTAAAGGAAGGCTATACCTTAGCCTTTAGTTTAAAATCCAGAATTAATCTATAGCCTAACTTAATTAGCTATAATTAACTAAGTTAAACTTTAAAGATTTAGGCTATAAAGTATAGCTGCTATTATATTAAGGTTTAAGACTAAACTTAAAATATATATATAAAACAGCCTAAATAATAAGGTTTAAATATAATATAACTGCTTAATAGGTTTATACTTTAAGCCCTGTAACTTATAGTTTAATAACTTAACTAGACTAAATAAGCTTATATTCTTCTATTAGGTTATAAAAGACAGTAATAATCCCTGAAAATAAATTATATATATAATATAAAAGACTACTTAATAAAATAATGTACCTTATATAAAAGTAATAAACCCTTTTAATAACTACTATAAGATAAATTAATAGTTAATATATATTATAAATAGCTATAATAGCTAAAGGTAATAAAAAACTAACTATAACTATAGTTAAAATAATAACTATTATTATAAAAACTTATAA
>NW_020209559.1:0-2842 GCF_003025095.1 Trichoderma harzianum CBS 226.95 | reverse complement strand
TTAATATTAGTTTCTTCAGAAGGCTGAAGAAAACTAAATTAATCAGTGAATAATAACGAATAACGAATGACTACTGATTAATCGTGCAACCCTGGGCGTAACTGTAAGCCCTTCGTTAACTATAATGGAGTACCCCGGCTATAGTACTATAACAGCCTTAGCTTTACAATCTTAAACTCCGCAATTTTAAAAGTCTTATATAAAGTTATTAAGTACGTAGTATACTAGGGTACTATACTATAGTTAGGTATGGATTAATAAGACTAATAGTGTATATATATTAATTTTAGTATGGTTATAGACTACTACGGTGAAAATAGTAATATTCTACGGTAAAAATAGTAATACTTAATATAAAAAAGTAGTAATAATAATAATAATAAATTTAAAGCTGCTAATAAATCTAAGGCTGCTATTAATAGTAATAATAATCTTACTACCTATACTACTAAGTAAAAGATTATAAAGTTAAGGTAATACTACTTTACTACTTACCGCTAACTTTTTAATTTATAAAAGAATATTCTATACTTAGTAGTAGGTTATTTACGCTAAAGATAGAAAAGATTTTTAAAAAAAAAAATATAAAATAAAAATAATATATAATTTAATATAAAACTATATCTTACACTATATTTTAAAAAAATATATACTATATTATAAGTAGTAAGTATACTACTTTATTAAAAAATATTATCATTTTAGCTAATTAATTAATAACTTTATAAAAATAATATATAAAAATATTAAATCTTTTTTTATTATAAATATTAGTAATTTTTTTTATTTATATAATATTATTTATTAATATTAAAAAAAAAACTATAATTAAACTATAGTTAAAATATAAATATAATAATAGTATTACTTTATTTAATAAAGCTAATTAAGTAATATCCCTTTAACTATTTATTACTTATATTATTATTAATCTTCTTATATAATAATATTATAAAGCTATAGTTATAATACCCTTAAGCCTTACCTTAATACCCCTGCTACTACTTCCTTATACTAGTAGTTTTATATAATAATATATACTTCTTTATAGCTATATAATCTTTAAAAAGCTTAAAGTTAGTAAAACCCTTAGTAAAAATAATATTTACTTATAATAATAGCTAATTAAGCCTTTAGTATATTTTCTTTTATTTTTTTATAAAAAAATTACTAACTATATAATACTAAAATATTAATAAACCCCTACTTTAAATTTATAATTTTAATATTATTTAAAACTTTTATAAATAACTATATTTACTAAATAATAAAAAAACATTTATGTTATTAATACTAAAGGTTAATAATAATTAAAATAACCTTTAGCTATTATAATTAATATAATAGTAGTAGTAGCAGTAGTTAAAGTAAAATTTAAAGGTAATATACTATATAAAGCTAAGTATATACTATAATCTTTTTTAATTTAAGTCTTAGGACTTATAAAGGCTATTATAAAGGTTATTATAAAACTATAACTATAGCTATAATTAGGCTACTTTATTATAGTTAATAAAAAGTTTTTAATTATACTTAAACTTATAGATAATAAAAATAAAAAAAGGATAATTATAAAAGCTAGCTAAAGCTGCTATTATAATAAAGCTAGCTATAATAACTACTACCTTTAAGATAAACCTAAAAATAAAGGCTAAAATAAAGTTAAAGGCTAAGGATATTATTATTATCCTAGCTATATAGAAAAAAAAAATAATAATATTAATAAACTAACTAAGCTATAAAAAGTATATTTATCTTAATTAAAAAAGCTAGAATTATTATTTTTAAATAAATTAAGTTAAATTAATAGTTTATAATATTATAATATAATTTTTTATATAATAATCTTTTTTCCTAGTATATTATATTATATTTTAGTATATAAGTATAATAATTATAATTAAAAAGGTAAATCTAGCTTATAATATAAAATACTATAGTAAAAATAGTAATATATTATAGTAAAAATAATAATACTTAAGTAATATTACCTTACTTTATAATTTTTTACTTAGTAATATAAATAGTAAAGTTATTATTATTATTAGCAGCAGCCTTAGACTTATTAATAACTTTAGATTTATTATTATTATTATTATTACTTTTTTATATTAATTAAATTTATACCTTAATGTTTATATTACTATAATAAATATATAACTATTACTAAGTATTAAAAAAAACTAATATAAAGGTATTTTTTAATATTAACTTTTTATTTATAATTATTATAGTTAATATTAATATATAAAAATTTTAATAAAAGTTTTTAAATTATTAAAAATCTTCCTATTTTTACAGTAGTATATTCCTATTTTTATAATAGTAGCCTATACCTATACTAAAATTAATATACCTATACTACTATTCTTAGTAAGCTATACTAAATTACAGTATAACGCCCTAGTATATTACATATTTAGTAAAAAAATATAATATAAGGCTTTAACTTTACGTTTTTTTAACCTTATTATTAAATATTATAATATTTAATATTATAATTTATATTATAATAGCTTCTTCTTTAGGTAATAATCCCCTTAATCTACTGCTATTATTAAAGCTTTCCTAAGGCGCTAGCTTTAATTAAATTAATACTTTTTTTTTATTATTAAATATATTAGTATTAGTAAAAGTACTAATTACTAAAGTTAAGGATAGCTTTAACCTTAAATAGTTATAAGTTTATAAATTTTATAATAAAAAAGTAATAATTTAAATTAAAAATAATATTAAGTATTTACTATTACTTTTATATATTAAAAAGGTATTACAGCTACTTATATATATACTAGGAGTATTATAATAAGTTAAAAATATTATAGAGGTATTATAATAAGCT
>NW_020209558.1:0-2847 GCF_003025095.1 Trichoderma harzianum CBS 226.95 | reverse complement strand
ATTTTTATAGTTAATTTATTCTATTACTCTATAGTATAATTTTATTTATTTAATATATATATTATAAGTAATTTTATTATTTTATAAATTATTAAGGGTTTTTTAAAGTTTATAGTATTTTTAAAAAGTTTATTAGGTACTTTAATATAAGTTTTAAAATTAAATTTTAATTTATATAACTAATTTATAAATTATTATCCTTTAACTTATTTTTCTTCTAAGGTTATATTATATTATTCTTCTAATTTAAGCCTTTAATATTTAAGGTACTTTAGCTTATTATATTATTAATATTATTTAAAAGTATATACTTTAGTTCCTTTATTTTAATTATATTATTAAAAAATCTTCTTAATTTAGTAAATAATATATTAATAGCTTAAGTAGTTTTTAATTTATTTATAGTTTTTATATTCTTTTAATATAATTAAATATAATTTAAGAATTATAATATATAGTTTTTAAAATTTATAAATAACCTTTTATTTATTATAATATTTTTTATAATATAAATTTATAATTAAAATTACTAAATTTTTTTATAAAAATATAATATATTTTATTTTCTACTTTAGGTAATATAAATATTAATAAGTAATATAGCTTATTTAATAAAGTTTATAATAATTATTATTTATAAGGTTAATTTAAGGATAATCTTAAGGTATTTATTAATAATTTCTTTAAAGTTCCTATATTTTATTTATATTTAAACTTATAATAATTTATTATTTATTATTATATAATTACTATTATATAAGTCTATTTTGGAGTTTTTAATAAATAAGGGATTTAATACCTTACTTAAGGTTATAAATATTGCCCTAGTATTAGAATTTAATAAGTTTATTAATTTCTTTAAATTTATTTTAAATAAAATTAGTAATATTATTAAACTATCTTCTAAAAAATAGTAACCTATAGTTTTATTAAATTACGTTGTTAATTATAGGGTTTCTAAATAAATTAAGGGTAGTTTTAGGCAGGGTTATTTCTTCCTTTATTTTACCTATCTCCTTTAATTTTTTTAATTCTTTTTTATTCTAAGGGTAATAGTTATCTTTTTATTATAATAATTTAAAAGATTATTTATTTTTATTTATAATATAGACCTCCTTTCTTAGTTCTAGAATTTTATTTTTATATTTTTTCTTAGGTACTTAATAATTTCTTACTATATAACTTATTTTACTATAGTTATAGTATTTAAATTTTTTCTTATATTATAAAATATCTAAATTTATTTTTTTAAGTTTACTATTATTATTTTTAGTAATTTCCTTATATTATTCTTTACCTTAATTAATTTAATAATTATTTTACTAATATTATTAAGTAATATTATAATGAACCGGGTCCTATAGGTACTATAGGTTAACTATTTCTAAGGGACAAACCTTAGAGTAGTTTTATAATTTATATTAGTAAAGTAATTAAGTTAGTAATAGGTAATTTTATTACCAGCTAGTAATATAAATAAAAGTAAATATTTATGTTTTAATTTAATTATATTATAAACGCTATAATAACAACTAGCTATTTAAGTATTTTAATAAGTAATATAAAATAGACTTATATATTTAATTATATATTTTAAATTATATTAGAAAGCTAGCTTTCCTAGCTTTCCTATAGTAAATTATTTAAAAAGCTAGCTTTCCTAGCTTTTCTACTAAGGGATATTAATAATCCTAATTAGTCTATTAGCCTATAGTTAATCTAATTTTAGCTAACCTATTAGCCCTTTATTATAACCTTAAGAGTTAGGTTATAATATAATTCTCCCCCTTTTATTAGTCTTATCCTTAAGACCTAATTAAGGTAATATATAAGTATTTACTTTTATTCTATTAGTAAATACTATAATTTTTTTTTATTTTACTTTTATTTTTATTTCTTTATTATAGCTAATTATAAGCGTAAGTATAATAATAAACCTATTTTTAAATAAAAAAAAGAAAAATATAAAAACCTTACTAATACTATACTAAAGAATTCTATCCTTATTATAAAATTATATACTTACTGTAAAAAGTAAGGCTATAATTATATTACCTTAGAGGAAGATTCCTATTATTATTTTTTTTACGTTTAAAATTAAAAATCTTATTATAAAGTATTTGGTTTTACCCTATAATAAATACATAAGGTAGTAATTTATTATTTAAAATTAAATAAAAAGTTTAAAAAAGCGGAAAAAGCATAGCTTAAGGCTAGTGCCTAAGTAAAATATCTTTATACTTAAAAATATAAGTAGTTAAAGTAGATAAAGCGGACTATTACTTATAATATTAATAATTTAAAGGAATTAAAGTATATTAAACATAAGGAGTAGGAAATATAAAAAGCAGAGGTAGTTTATTAGGCTAATATATTATTACCTAACTTATCTAGTCCTATAACTTAGGGTTCTATAATTAATACTATTAATTAAAATACTTTTAACTTTTTTTTACTAAACTTAGACTTTAGTAAAAGTTATTTATAAAGTTTTTTAAGTATTTAAAGTCCTTAATAATTTACTATAATTTTTTTATTTTATTATAGCTTTTTTATTTTACTAGGTATTTAATTTATTAAGTATTTTTATTAAATTTTATTATTTTAAACTTCTTAACTTTATATTTAAGTTCTTTACCTTAAATAATAATTTTATTTTATATAACTTTACCTATTTCTTAATTTACTAATACTTTTTTTAATAGTAAAATATAAAAATTTAAATATATATTTTTTTTTTATTTTCCTAGGATAAGTAAAAGATTTATTTTATAATTAATAAGTTTAATTTTCTTTATAACTTTATAAAGTCTAAGTTTTTTAAAATTAAGTTTATTACTTAGCTTA
>NW_020209557.1:0-2848 GCF_003025095.1 Trichoderma harzianum CBS 226.95 | reverse complement strand
TAAAATATAGTATTTTTAATATAATATGCCTTTTATAAAAGGATAACTTAGGAAGAAATTAATAACTTTAAAAAATATATATATAACTAATATAAATTAGTAAAACCTAAAAGTATTTATTACTTTTATAAAATAACTATAGTAAATTAAGAATAATATAAAGATTAATATAAAATTTAAGGTATTATTAAAGAAAATTAATATTATAATAAAATTATATAATAAAAAAAACTTAAAGATTAATAAAGACTTTTTAAATAATAAAGATAAATTAAATAAATTAATTTAAGTACTATTTATAATTAGATTTAATTACTTAGAAATTAATTTTAATAATATATTAAGATTAATATAAATAAATATTTAATAACTAAAATACTAAAATTAATCTTATACTATATTAATAATATTTTACTTATTAATTAATATAATAAAGCTAATATTATTAATTATAAGCTACTACTATATAAATAATATATTATAATTAAGCTTTAGGAATAGTATAAGGATTATAAAGCTATAAAATATAAATAAAAAGAATTTATACTTTATAATAAAGATTATTATAAAAAATACTAATATTAATACTAAGCCTTTATATATATTACTTATAATCTAAAATAATAAGGATTTAACTTTATAAAATATAGTAATAATAATAAATTATAAAAGATTAATTAAAATAATCTTTAGAAATATTATAAATTTATTATTAAATATATACCTAAGCTTAAATATACTTAATATAAATATTATAATATTTAAAATAAAAAACTAAAATAAATTACCTTAGACTTAAATAATATTAATATTAACCTTTATAGGAATAATTATTATAATAGTATTAATAATATAACTTACTATAACTTAAATACTTTTATAAAAGAAAAAAAACTATAAAAATTTTAAGTATTAGGTACCTTAAAAAAATATTTAATTATAGTTCATATAAACTTTAAAGCTATAATAAACTATATTATACCTTAGTTAATTAACTACCTAAAATTACTTAACTATAAAAAAAAAGTTATATATTTTTATAAATATTAAAAAATAATAATTTATTTATAATAATAAAATTATTAATTATAAAATTAATTACCTTAAAATTTAGTTTAGTAAAATTAAAAATATATTTAAATTTAATATTATAAATATTATAACATATAATATACTTTTAAAATATAATTAATTTAAGTTATATAACTTTAATATTAATTAAATTAAACACTAGGTAGAATAGTAAATTTACTTTAAATTAATTAATTTTAGAGATATATTATAACTAAATTAAAAAGATTAATAAAATATTATAATATCCTTAATAATAAAATTAGTAACCTTTATATTAAATAAAAAAATATAAAAATATATAAAAAAGAAAAAAGTTATAAAATAAATATAATTTAAAAAGTTAAAGAAGCTTTTAAAAATAGTTAAATATATTAAAAAACTTAAAAAAAAATAACTTAGGTTTTTAAACTTAATTATATAAAAGGTTAAAAAGTTATACTACTAAAACTAATAAATACTAAAATATTTAAAAAATATATTAATAAACCTTTAGTATATATTAATCTTTAATAAAAAACTTAATATTAAACTACTAAAATATAATTAATAAGATTATAAAATTAACTTTATAAATAATAAAGTCTTAATATTTAATAAGATTTATAACCTAAGTATTACTAAATTTAAAATACTTAATAAATAAATTAAAAACTAGTTAAAAAAAGGCTATATTTAACTTTCTAAATCCTTAGTAAAAGCCTTAGTTATATTTATATTTAAAAGAAATAGTAAACTTTAATTTATTATAAATTATTAATAATTAAGTATAATAACTAAGAAAGATATTATACTATTACTACTAATTTTAGAAATTAAAAATTAACTTATAAAAGCTAAAGTCTTTACTTTATTAAACCTTAAAAAAACCTATAATTTTATTTATATAAAAAAAAGTAATAAATAAAAAACTACCTTTAGAATTAAATATAAATTATATAAATATAATATTATAAAGTTTAAATTAACTAATACCTTTGTAATATTTTAGAAAATAATTAATTATATACTATAAGACTATATAAATTATTTTATTATTATATACTTTAATAATATTTTTATTTATTTTAAAAACTTAAAAAAATATAAGGAATATATTAAAAAAATACTATAAATACTTTAAAATAATAAACTCTTAGTAAAACCTTAGAAATATAACTTTTATATATAAAAGATTATATTTCTAAAATATATTATTACCTTAGGCTAAGTTTAAATAAACCTTAAGAAATTTAAGGTAATTAATAATTAAAAACTATTATAAAATATTAAGTAAGTATAAAGCTTTTTAAAATTTATTAATTATTATTAATATTTTATTAAAGATTTTTTAAAAATTACTATATTATTTATAAACTTAATAAAAAAAAACGTTAAATTTAAATTTATATAAAATACTTAAATAGTCTTTAACTACCTTAAATAAGCTTTTACTAATATACTAGTATTTATAATATTTAACCTAAATAAACCTATTATAATTAAAACTAATGCTTTAAATTATATAATTAATAAAATACTTAGTGTAATGAACCAGGTCCTATAGGTCAGTATAGGTTAGCTATTTCTAAGGGATAAACCTTAGAGTGGTTCTATAGTTTATATTAGCGGAGCGATTAAGTTAGTAAACAGGTAATCTTATTACTAGCTAGTTATATAAATAAGAGTAGATGTCTAAGTTCTAATTTAATTATATTATAAACGCTGTAATAATAACTAGCTATTTAAGTATTTTAATAAGTAATATAAAGTAAACTTATATACTTAGTTAGCTAGG
>NW_020209556.1:0-2859 GCF_003025095.1 Trichoderma harzianum CBS 226.95 | reverse complement strand
CTATAATTTACTTTTACTTTACTTTTACTTTACTTTTCCCTTTAAGTTACTTTACTACCTTAGTAAATTAAAATCCTATAACTATAGCTAATATAATAAATTCTATTTACAGCTATAGCTTTTTTCTTTTTTCTTCCTTTTTTATTACTTTATAATATTAAGGTTAGTATTATTTTTCCCTTTTATAATATTTTTTTAATATTTCTACAGCTAGGTGTTTTCTTAATTTTCTTTATTTTTACTAATTTTATTTTATTTTAGTATACTTAATCTATTACTATACTTTATTAGTTAAATAATAAGTATAAAGCTATAAAGTAGTAAGTATTTAATAAGTAGCTTTTATTTTTTTATAGTAGTTTTTTTTTAATTAATCTTCTAGCCTTAACCTTAATTTTATAATATTTTAAAAATATTACTAAAGCTTTAAATATATACGTTTACGCTACCCTTAAGTAACTTATTTATTAAACCCTAAAGTATAAGTATACTTATATACCTTAGGTACTAAATAAAAATAATTTTAATATTAAGGAATTATTTTTTTTTCTTTTTATTTTTACTTTAGTAAATATTATTATTTTTAAGCTATAAATATTATATTACTACTTTTATTTTTTTACTAATTTATAATAACTATAAAATACTATATTATAAGTATTTTTATAATTTTACTTTTTATATTAATAAGCTAAATAAAAATAGTAAAAAACCTCCTTTTTTAGCTATATATTTTAATATTTAAAATATACTTTTTAATTACTCTTTTACTATAATAAATTAATAAATATTTTAAATAATTTAAGTAAATATTAATACTACTAGCTTAATTATAAAAGCTACTTTTTTATTTTTAATTCCTATATTACAGTTACTTAGGAAATATAATAGACTTTTTTATAGTTTTTTAACATAAGGTACTCTCCCTTTTATTATTTATTTAATATTAACTTATATAGGAATTATTTATTAATTTATAGCTTTTAGTATAAAAGGAGCTTTTAAGGTTTTATATCTATAATTTAAAGTCTATAGGTTTAATATATAATACTTTTTTTACTCCTTTATTACTAAGTTAGTATTAAAACCTATATTTAGATTTATAACTTTATATTTAATTAAATATTATAAATTTACTATATATAATTATAGTAATAATAACTTAATTAGTAAGTATTTCTTTCCCTTTATATTAACTACCTTTAATTCTATTTAGAAAATACTTTTTTTTATAAATATATTAAGTACTTATAGTTATTTTACTTTATTTTTAACTATTTTTTAAAATAAGGCTTTATAAGCTAGTATTACTATCCCCTATTTTACTACTTTTATTCTTAAAAATATTATATTTAAGGCTACTTTTTTTTCAGTAGCTATTTATAATATTAATATTACTTTAATACTAGCTTAAGGTAGTATTAAAAATATACCTTTTTTTACTAAAAGTAATAATAATAATAATAAAGAGGATATTATTAATAAGTAGTAGTAGTTATTTTTTTATAATAGGCTTATAAGTTTATTATTATATATTTATATTATTTAGCTATTAATTTATTATATTTAGCTTTATATTTAGTATTAAAGGTAAAAAATACCTTAGAATTTATTTATTATTATATAAGTCTATAGTTAACTATAGGAATTTACTTATAAAATATAAAATTATTATATATATTCTATTACTTTATTTTAGTCCTACGTTATTATTTTTTTTTACTAATACTTTTTTTTTATATTATTTACTTTATTATTTTAATATTACTTTTAGCCTTATAATACTATACTAAAATTCCTACCTTTAGCTTATATATTTATTACCTTATACTTACTATAATATTATTATTAAAGTTACTGTTTTTATTTTTAAATTATTATTAATTTTAGTATTAAAGTACTTATATTAGCAGCTATGTTAATATTAATATTAGTATCTTACCCCTAAAGGTTATATTTATACTATAGTTTTACTATAGTAATATATATTAAAACTAGCGTTTATATAACTATTATTATATTAAGGTTATTATTTAACTATTTAGTTAAGCGTTTATTAAAGTATTTAGTAGTATTTCTTATATACTAGGGCGTTTATATATAGTTATTATATAGTTAATTTTATAATTTTATAAAGGTAACTTTATACTTTTATAATATTATCTTATTTATAAAATTAGATTTTTTTATTTAGGTATTTTTTTTTATTAAAGTACTTTTTTTATTTAATATAGTATAATTATCTTTTACTATTATATTAATAAGAAATAATTTTCTTAACTTTATATATTATATTTAGTATAAAGGGGTAATTTAGTAGTTTTATTAATATACTATTATAGCTTTTAAATTTTTTAAAGTTTATAATATTAAAAACGTTATAAATTTTAATTAATAATAGAAGCTGTAACTAATATATAAGGCTACTATTACTTATAATATATTTAATCTAGTATAGTCCTATAAACTTTTTAGTAAGTTTATAAGTTAGTTTTCGTAAGTTTAAATATTTTATTAAAATAAAAACCTAGTTATTAACTTTAAATTTCTTTTTTATATAGCCTTTATTATATTACTTTTAGTAAAATTTACTAACTTTTTATAATATTTATATAGCTGTTTTATATATATTTTATATTTTTTAAACTTATATAATAATATTATTATTTATATATAGTAGTTAAATTTAGCTAGTTAATAAGGCCTTTAGTTAAAATCTGTAAAATAGTATTATAAAAGTTTTATAAATTATTAAATACTATACTATATTATAAGTAAATTTTACTAAAGGAAGCTTATATATTTAATTTATTTAGTTTTTATTATAAAATACCTAAAGGTAATATTTTAAGTTTTAAT
>NW_020209555.1:0-2867 GCF_003025095.1 Trichoderma harzianum CBS 226.95 | reverse complement strand
TAGGGTTACTAAATTTATTAGTAATTATTTATTATTTATTTTATTAATAAATAACTCTTTGTTATTTATTAACTAATAATAAAAAGTTATTTATTAACTAATAATAAAAAGTTATTTATTTTCTTTAGGGTATTAATAAAATAAAGGAAATTTTCATTAATAAAAGGTTATAATAAAGGAATTTTATTTATTTAATAATAAATTTAATAAAATAAATATAATAAAATAAAATATATAGTTAAATTTAACTAAAAATTTAGTTTTTAAATATATAGTTTATTTAATTCTATAATTAATAATAAATTAATAATAAATAAATTCATTATTTTAGTAATAAATTATTATTATTAATAAATATTATTTATTTTATTTTCTTTAATTTACTAATAAAAGTACCTTTTATTAATAAAAAATAAAAAGAATTCATTTTGTTTTCTTTAAGGCCTTAATAAAATAAATTATTATTAATTAATAACCGTAAATTAAGTATATACTAAAATATATATAAAGAATTAAAAACTTATACTTTATATTCTAAGGTAATTTTTAATTACTTTATAATTATAATAACTTTAATTAAGTAAGTAACTTAAATATTTATAAATTAACTTTTAGTTATATTTAATATAAAACATAGGAAAATTAATTAAGTATTAAAAAGGTAAATAATAATTACTTTATTAAATTATAAAGTTAAGTATATTATATAAATAAATATAATAAAAAAAGGAATTTAATTATAAAAACTTTTTAAAAAACTATAAATTAATTTTTAAAAGAATAATATATTAAATTTATTATTATTATTAAATATAATAATTATTTATTATAATAATTAAAAAGTAATAACTTTAGTAAAAAACTTTATAAATTATAAAAAGTTAAATTATATAAAAATTTAATATTATTTTATTTATAAAAAAGTAAAAAATAAAGAAATTAAATTAAAGCACATTTTTATAAATTAAATAATAATTAATAAATTAACTAAACTATTTAAAATAATTTACTTTTTTAAATTTTATAAAGCCTTAGGATTTAAAAAATTTACTAAAATAAAAAAACTAATTACAAAAAAAATTAAATTTTTTTTAATTAAATTTTTAATTAATTTAAATAATTATTAATAAGCTTAATAATATTAAAATTAGTAAAAGTTTATTTTAAATTATATATAATTATCCTAAGGAAAGTATAAAGTTAATAAAAGTAATTTTTTAAATTATTAAGTAAAAGTATTAAAAATAAAAGTATTAATTTAAAAAGTATTAATACTTAAGGAATTAAAAGTTAATTAGTTATAAAGTATAAGTAAGGAGGTTATATTTATAATATAATAATAATAGGTTAGGTTAATTAATTATATATTTTAATATTATTATATAAGTTAAAATAAAGCTATAATTTAAATAATAAAATTTTTAGTATTATATTAAACTAAAAGAATACTTTATATTTTATTTAACTTTTTTATAATTATATCTTTATAATTATACTATAAGAAATTTCCTATTTTCTATTAAAATAATATTTATTTAATAAATAAAAAAACTATATAAATATAATAATTATATAAACTAATCTAAGGTATTTTCCTTAGAATATTTATTTTTAAACTCTTTAAAATCCTTTATTTAGATTTTTAATAATATTATTTTAAAAACTAAGTTTAGATTTAACTTATTCCTAGCCTTTATTATAATATTATTACTAATAGAAAATATACTTTTATAGTAATAAAAGTAGTAGAAATAGCTAAATATTATTTTACTAAAATAAATAAAATAAGAAATCTATTATTATTAAACTTCTATTAGTTTAAAAGCTTATTTTATTAAAATAATAAATTAGTAAATAATAAAATAATAATATAATAATCGAATAATAAATTAGTAAATAGTAAAATAATAATATAATAATAAATAATAAATTAGTAAATAATAAAATATTAATATTATAATATAATAATCTCTCCTAAGTATAGAGGATAAACTACCTAAAAGAAACTAATTATAAAAAAACTTTTATATTACTTTATTAGCTTTTTTAATAATTTTCTTAATACTTTTGCTTAGTTTAAGGTTTTTAATACTTTTTAGCTAGTTTAGCTTATACTTTACTTTACTTAACTTTACTTTTTCCTTTTTTAAAACTTTTAATTATAAATCTATAATTTTATTAATTATAAATTTAGTTATTTATTTAGCTATTTTACTATTATAATTAAATTATAACTATTATAGTTATTTTTTTTAATTAAGAAAAAGTAATTAAAGTATATTATTTTATTATATTTATTTTTAAGGATTATTACTACCTTTTATAACCTAACAGAAGAATACCTATTTAATTTAATTAAGTTATTAAATTATAAATTATAAAGCTTAAAGTTTATATTATACTTAAACTTTATTATTTAAGCTATTTTATATATATACTTTAAGTTTAATTTTAAACCTTAATTAATTATACTTTATAACCTAAATCTTTAAAGCTTAACTTAATTAGCTATAGTTAATTAAGTTAGGTTATAAATTAGTTTTAGATTTTAAACTAAAGGCTAGGGTATAGCCTTCCTTTAACCTAGCTATTATAGTTTTACTAACCTTTTTAATAATAAATATAATCTCTTTATAATATAATAATAAAATATAATATAATAATATAATAAATAAATAATTTATATTTTCTAATATAGGATTTTCTTTTAAATATAAAAATATTTTACTTTTAATAATAATATTAATATTACCTAAATAAAATTCTTTATTAAAATTAAATAATAAATTAAATAATAAATTAAATAATAAATTAAATAATAAATTAAATAATAAATTAAATAATAAATTAAATAATAAATTAAATAA
>NW_020209554.1:0-2884 GCF_003025095.1 Trichoderma harzianum CBS 226.95 | reverse complement strand
AAAAGATTTTAATAAATATAAAAACTAAGGGTTTAGTATTTTTTTAATTATTTAAGGGGTTATATACTTAATATTTAAGGTAATTTTTAATTTACTTTTTATTTAATACTTTATTTTATTAAATATAAGGTTTTTAAATTAATATAATATTATAGCTACTTTTTAATATTAATAATAAAGTAATATCTTAATATAAACTACTTTTTCTAATATTAACTTAAAAGATTTTAAAGTTAATAATTTTTTAATAGCTGTAATAAAACTTATTATTTATAAGTTTATATTAAAAAGTTTATTAATTCTAAGGGGAGTATTAAATATATTTTTATTTTCTTTAGCTTTTTTATTTTTTTTACTATTTAGGCTAGCTATATAAATTACTAACTTAGTAAAGAAAGTTCCTTTATTAAGGTTTTCCTTATTTAAGTTAACTTTAATAATAACCTTTTTAATTAAAACCTAAGGGAAAATAAATAATATTAAATTAAAAATTAGTAATTATAAATAGGGGCTTATTTAAGTCCTTAAATTAAATATTTTTTTAATATTAAGGGCTAAGGTAAGGGTAGGTTTAGGTTTAAGTAGGTTAGCTTTATTATACTTCTATTAGCCTAGTTTTTAAATTACCTAAAGTTAAGCTTTAGTTATTTATACCTTTTCTTTATTTTTAATAATTAATTTAATAAAATACTTTAAAAAGTTTACTATATATAAGCTATTATAGTTAGTATACTAAAGTAAAAATAAATAATTAGTTATAGTATTATTATATTTAAATAATAGCTTATTATATTTATAATAGTTTTTAGTTTTAGTATAATTTTATAGGTTATAAAACCTAAGGTATTACTAATATTAGGTAACCTAAGGTAATTAAACTATTATAACCTAATTTAAAGTATATACTTTTTAGGAATACTACAGAAGGAATAGTTAATTATAGGAGAGCTTTATAGACTTACTAAGATATATATACTATAGTATATAAGCCTTAATAATAAGGTTATAGGTTTACTAAATATAATAGGACTTTATAAAGTAAGCTACTAAGAATAACTAAATATATAAAATTTAATTCTTTATACTCTTTAAATAACTTAAATAAATAGTTATTAATAAAGTATTAAAATTAAATATAAATTAAATTTTTATTATATTTTACTTACTTTATAATTATATCTACTTAAAACTACTTCTTATTTATTTTACTAATATAAATTAATTAACTTTAGCTTCTTACCTTAGGAACTTACCTTATATTATTTAAGTATTAGGTTAAGATATTATATATTAATAACTTTTATTTGAAAAAATACTAAGTACCTTTAAGTAATATAAATTACTATACCTAAAGTTAAAGTAGCTTTTAAAACCTTAATTACTAATTTTAATATATTTATAATTAAAAGTAATAGTAATATTATTATAATAAATTTATTTAATATTTCCTTATTTAAAAACCTAGAACTTTTTATATTTATTTAAAATATATATTAACTTAATAAAGTCTTAGTTAATAAACTTAATAAAAGAAAACTTAAAATTATTAATATTAAAATTTTTATTAAATATTAATTACCTTTTATATTTAAAGAAAATATTAAAGAATTTTACTTTTATTTAATTTAATTTAAAGTATACTTTAAAGACTTTAAAAATACCTTTAATACTACTAAAAAGAAGGTTTACTTTACTACCTTATACCTTAAAGGTACTACTTTAAAATAGTTTAGGCTTATTTTAAATAACTATTTAAAAAGCCTAGCTAAAGGAGTTAAAGAATAAATATAATAGATCTTTGGTAATTATAATAAATATATTTTTAAATTAAAGAAAGTATTTAAAAATATTAGTAAAAACTAAATAATTAAAAATACCCTAGATATAATATACTAAAAAGGAAAATACTTAAACTATATTATAAAATTCTAAGATATTACTATATAACTTAAATAAAATAAATTAGCTTTTATTAAGTAATTTTATAATAGCCTTAAATAAAAAGTTAAAGAGAAAGTATATAACGTTAACTAATTAACTTATACTTTAATTTTATTTATAAATATTTATATTTAAGCTAATAACTTATTATATAAACTTAAAACTAATACTACTTAATAATATTAGTAAAATAATTATTAAGTTAATTAAGGTAAAAAATAATATAAGGAAATTACTAAAGATAATAATAGTAAACTTAAAAAAATAAATTTAAATATTTTATAATATAAGAAAAAATTTAAATACTATAATTATAGTAAAATAAGTTATATAGCCTAAAATTATTAAGTACTTAAGAAAAAGCGTAAAAATAAAATTCTAAAATTAAAAAAGAAGGTTTATATTATAAATAAAAATAAATAATCCCTTAATTTATTATAATAAAAAAATAGTAGCTACCTTTAATATAAAAAAAAACTAAAGGAAATAAGTAAAACTAGGGAAGAAATACCTCTACCTAAAACTATACTTAACTTAGTTAAAAACCCTATAGTTAATAATATAATTTAATAAAACTATAGTTTATTATTTTTTAAAAAATAATTTAATAATATTATTAATTTTGTTAAAAGTAAATCTAAAGAAATTAATAAACTTATTAAATTCTAATATTAGGTTAATATTTATAACCTTAAGTAAGATATTAAACCTTTTATTTATTAAAAACTCTAAGATAAACTTATATAATAGTAATTATATAATAATAAATAATAAATTATTATAAGTTTAAATATAAATAAAATATAGAAACTTTAAGGAGATTATTAATAAATACTTTAAAATTACCTTTAGATTAACTTTATAAATAATAATTATTATAAAATTTATTAAATAAGTTATATTACTTATTAATATTTATATTACCTAAAGTAAAAAATAAAAT
>NW_020209553.1:0-2887 GCF_003025095.1 Trichoderma harzianum CBS 226.95 | reverse complement strand
TTTAATTAATTAATACTATATATTAAATTAAAATAAATAATCTAATTATTAATAATATAAAGGAATACGTTAAGAACTAGGAAAATAAATAATACCTAGAAGGTATTTCTATAAATACTGGATACTTAATATTAAATAAACTTATTTAGGTACTGGAAAACTTATAAAGTAAAGTAGTAAAATTAGTTTACGTATATAAGCTTAACGGATACTGTAGAATTAAAAAAACTATATAGTAGATTATATAATACTTTAAATTTAAAGGTATTAAAAAATAGGTATAGAAGGTTATATTAGAATGTATAATATATAGATAAGCTAAGGTATTATACTATCTTCCTTATAGAAAACTGTAACCTTTACTAGTTTTAGTTAGAAATTAGGAATTAATAATATTTAACTATATTATAAAGCTTCTACCTTTAAAGGAACTTATAATTAATAATACTTAGGATAGTATTTTTATAGTAGTTAACTAACTTTTAAAAATAGCCTACTTTATCTTAGTAATAGAGAAAAGTTCTGTAGAAGACTTAGCTTATGTCTTTTTCTAATATATTTATATAAACTATAGACTACTAAATAAGATTATCTTTAATAAAGGATTAATATTTATATTAAAATTTTAGTAATTACTTATAATATAAATTAGACTAAAATATAAAGTTAGTATAGCTTATTACCTATAGATAGATAAATAAATAGAATAAATTAACTAAATTATTAAAACTTACTTATAATACTACGTTAACTTTAACTAAGATAATTAGGTAGAATACTTATTAACTGCCTAAGCATTTTATAATAGTACGCTAGTAGAATTTATAAACTACTCACCGTTTTATATAAACTATGGGTTTAAACTAAATCTACATTAGCTACTTATTAAAGGAGAAAATACTAGTAAAGTTATTATTATAACCGATAAACTTAAAGAACTATATTAAGAATTACAAGTATAACTTAAATTTGTTAAATAATAAATAGCTAAATTTATAAATATAAAAAAAATTAAAAAACTAACCTTTAAGGAGGGAGATATAGTCTACCTACTTTAATATTTATAAAACGACAAATAGCTAAATATTAAGATAAATAGGCTAAGTAATAAGCTTAATTTTAAGAAACTTAGACCTTATAAAGTTATAAAGAAAATTAGACCTATTAATTATAAAATAGACTTTCTACTTACCCTAAGAAAATAAAAAAAAATTATATATTTAAATTTTTATATTTTACTATTAAAAAAAATACTAGTAAATAAAGAAATAAGTAAAGTTATATAGGACGAAATTATTATTTAAGGCGAAAAACTTAAATATAAGGTTAAGAAACTTAAGATAATAAGATTTAATAAAAATACCTAATAAACTAAATACCTAGTAAAATAGAAAGGCTATAATAAAATAGAAAACTTATAGTAAACTATTAAAGACCTTAAATACTTAAAAGACTTTATAAATAACTTCTACTGAAGTCTAAGTTTAGTAAAGAAGGGTTAAAAGCGTCTTAATTAATAGTATTAACTACGGAACCTTAAGTTATAAGACTAGATAAATTAAGTAATAATATATTAGCCTAACGAGCTGCCTCTGCTTCTTACGCTTCCTGCTCCTTACGTTTAATATGCCCTAATTCCTCTAAATTATTAATACTATAAGTAATAGCCTGCTTTATCTGCTTTAACTACTTATATTTTTAAATACAAAGACGTTTTACTTAGGTACTAGCCTTAAGCTATACCTCTTCCGCTTCTTTAAGCTCCTTATTTAATTTTAAATAATAAGTTACTACCTTACGCATCTATTGCGGGGTAAGACCAAATGCTTTATAATAAGATTTTTAATTTTAAACGTAAAAAAAACACCAATAGAAATCTTCCTTTAAAGTAATATAATTATAGCCTTACTTTTTATAGTAAGTATATAATTTTATAATAAAAATAGAATTTTCTAATATAATATTAATAAAGCTTTTACGCTTTTCTTTTTTTTACTTAGAAATAGGTTTATTATTACGCTTACGCTTATAATTAGCTATAATAAAGAAATAAAAAATAAAGGTAAAATAAAAAGGATTATAGTACTTACTAATAGGATAGGAGTAAATACTTATATACTACCTTAATTAGGTCTTAAGGATAAAACTAATAGGAGGGGGAGAATTATATTACGACTTAACTCTTAAGGTTGTAATAATAGACTAATAGGTTGGCCAGAACTGGATTAACTATAGGCCAACAGGCTAATTAAGACTATTAACATTCCCTAATAAAAAAGCTAGGAAAGCTAGCTTTTTAAATAATCTACTATAGGAAAGCTAGGAAAGCTAGCTTTTTAATATAATCTAAAATATACGACTAAATATATAAGTCTATTTTATATCACTTATTAGAATACCTAGATAGCTAGTTATTATTACAGCGTTTATAATATAATTAGATTAGAACTTAGACATCTACTCTTATTCGTATTACTAGCTGGTGATAAGATTGCCCGTTTACTAACCTGATCGCTCCGCTAACATAAACCATAGAACCACTCTAAGGTTTGTCCTTTAGAAACAGCTAACCTATAGTGCCTATAGGACCCGGTTCGTCACAGGGTATAATATTTTTACTATATAGGTATAATTTTATATAAGTATAATTTTTAACTTAATTTAATTAGTTAAAAAAAAATATTTCTATAAATACTTCCTAGCGTAAATAGTAAAGCTAGTTACTTTAATATTAACCTTTATACTTAAGTATAAAGCTTTAGAAATTATTTACTATAGTAGTTTATAACCCCTTTTTAATTTATAAATTAAATAAGCTTAAGCTTTTACTTTAATATATAAATTAAATAAGCTTTAGCTATTACTTTAATTTATAAATTAAAAAAGC
>NW_020209552.1:0-2894 GCF_003025095.1 Trichoderma harzianum CBS 226.95 | reverse complement strand
CGAAACGAAGATTCGTTAACGAATAACGAATAGAATTCGTTTCGTTTTCTTCAGGGCACTAACGAAACGAATCGTCACTAATTGGCAACCCTGGTTATTACTATAACTATTAACTATTATTATTATACTAGCTATTATTATAATTACTAGCTATTACTACTACTATTAACTATTACTATAACTACTAGCTATTACTATAACTATTAGCTATTACTACTACTACTAGCTATTACTATTACTATTAACTATTATTAACTACTACTACTTTAGCTTTTATAAAGCTAAATATATATATAATTATATTTTTAAATTTAAAAAGGAAAATATAAAAATATAAATTTTTAAAAAATAAAAGTTAACTATTATAATAGTATTACTATTAACTTTTAAAAAAACCTAAAACTATAATTAATAATAAAGTTATATTAATTTTAGTACTAAAGAAAAAAGAAAGTACTAATGGAAAATAAAAGTATTATTAATTACTTAAATTTAAATTAAATAAGAGTTATTTATTAAAAGTAAATAAATTTATTATTTTAGACTTTTAATATTAGAAAAAAGGAAAGGTATTATTAACTTTAGATTAAATAAAAGCTACTTGCTAAAAGGAAATAAGTTTATTATTTTAAACTTTTAAAGATGATATTAAGGAAGTTTTAAAAATTACTATTTTCCTTAACTAAGCTCTACTAAGTTAAAGGGTATATTAATTAGTAAAAAAGTTATTAATTTATAAAATACTTTAGTTTTAATATATATACTATATAAACTAAATTATTAAAATAAAAAATTATTATTTATATATATAAAAAAGGTATTTTACTTAAATTTAATATTTCTTTATATTACTTTATATTAAATAATAATTTAATAATATTTTTTCCTTAGGAAATTAAAAATTAATAATTTATAAAATACTTTATTTTATATAGTATATACTATTATAAATAATTTTTTTTTTATAAATTAATAAACCTTTTACTAATTAATATACCCTTTATCCTAACTATACTAAAATAGAAATTACAGTTGTTTTTAAGACCCCCCTAATAGATTAAATAAAAGCTATTTATTAAAAGTAGCTTACTAAAAGTAAATAAGCTTATTATTTTAGACTTTTAAAGAAACCTAAGACTATAATTAATACTAAAGGAAGAGGAAAGCGCTAAAGGAAAAAAAAAGGTATTATTAATTTTAAATTAAAAAAAACTATTTACTAAAAGTAAAGCTTATTATTTTAAATTTTTAATACTAAAGGAAAACGAAAGTACTAAAGGAAGAAAATAAACTTTTAAAGAAACTTAAGACTATAATAAGTAATAAAATTATATTAATTTTAAAAGTAATAAAAAAAAGGAAAATACTAAAGAAAAAGTATAATAAGTAATAAGATTATATTAATTTAAGTATTAGAAAAAAGGGAAAATACTAAAGAAAGGGGTTACTAAAAGAGGAAGAGGTTACTATAGGAAAAAGAGATTACTAAAGGAATATATAAATTAAAGCAGCTATTTATAATAAAGCAGTAGAAGCTATATTATATTATATTATACTATACTTAGGGTTACTAAATTCGTTAGTAGTTATTCATTATTCGTTTCGTTTTTTTTTTAATTAACTAACGAAATGAATTTTTTTTTCGTTATTCGTTAATGAATAACAAATTATATTCGTTAACAAAAGAAGAAACGAAATTCATTATTGATTCCTAAATTCGTTATTTAATTATTTATTTTTATTATATTATATTAAAATATATAATAATAATATTTTCTATTTATATTTTGTAAAGCCATTTTTTTTCTTTTTATAAGCTATAGTAAAGCTAGAATTTTAATAGTAAAATTTTAAGTATTATTTACAACTAAAAAAATACTTTTATATAAAAAAAGATTTACTATTAAATTAATTAATTACACTTAGAAGCTTTATAAGCTTCATAAATAGAATAATAATAATTATTATTTATATTTTATAAAACTATTTTTATTGTTATTATATAAGCTATAATAAAGCTATAATTTAAATAATAAAATTTTAAATATTATTTAAAGCTAAAAGAATGATTTTATATAAAATAAAATTTATTATTAAAATATTTCCTTTATGTTAGCTTATATAATAATAAAAATAGTAGTTTTATAAAATATATATTATAAATATTATTAATCTATAATAAATATATAATATATATTAAAAATAATATAAATTATAAAAATAATAACTTATATATAATAAAAATAAATTATATAATTCATTATATGATTCATTAGATAATTTATTTTAATTATATAACTTATAGTTTAATTTATTTTCATTATATAATTTATAGTCTGACTTATAGTTTAATCTATAGTCTAATTTATTTTTATTATATAATTTATTATTAATTATCATAAGATTAAATTATTTATATAATTAGCTTTTTTCCTTTATATTCTTTTTATTTTTATTTATTATAACAAAAGGTTTTATTATATTACAATAGATTTTAATTATAAATATAAAGAAATTAACGATTTTAAAGAAGAAACTTATAAAGCTACTAATTTAAATTCTAAACTACTACTTTATATAACCTTAATTCTAATCCTTTTTTATATTTAAATTCCTCTATTATTAATAATAAAGCTAGTATCATTAGCAATTCTATATATAATAAGCCTGAATTTAAATTAAAAGAAAATAAGAATTCGAAAATTTATATTTTTTAAAATAACCTGTTTACAAAGGATTTATTACTTATTAAATTAGGAAAAGAATAGGAAATAGAAGTACACTATATAAGGTTAGTTATTATTTTATTATTTTATTATTATTTTATTATTATTTTATTATTATTTTATTATTATTTTATTATTATTTTATTATTATTTTATTATTATTTTATT
>NW_020209551.1:0-2910 GCF_003025095.1 Trichoderma harzianum CBS 226.95 | reverse complement strand
TTATATTTTTTAAAAAGGAATATAAATATAATAGTAATAAAGAATAAGGAGTTTTTAAAAAAAAGATTACTTTTATAATAATATAAAATAAAGAATTATTTAAAGTTTTAGTAGACTTTAGGGTAGATAGGAATTATATATTAGCTGTAACTATAATATGCCTGTAGTTACTATAAATATAAAAGAAAAAACTATATTAACTTTTTTATAAAGAAGGAAAATAATTTAAATATAATAATAAATAAGTAAAGAGATAGATTAATTATTTATATTTTAAAGTATTTAATTAAACTACTTTAGTAGTATATAATATTATTAATACTCTAAAATATAATATTATCTTAAGTATACTATAGCTATATTAATATAAACCCTTAATAATATAAAGCAAAGGCTTAATTTATTAATAAAATAATAAAAAAACTTTAAATTAAAAAAAAAATAAAGGAAGTTAGAAACTTTAACTTCTAAAGCCTAAAGATATCCTTATATAGTATTAATAAAAGTAAACAAAAGCTATAAAAGCTTAATTTTTAAAAAGGTTTACTAAAGGGAAATAAAATTTATATAAACTTAACTAATTTTTAGAAATTGTAAAAGAAAAATATAATAACTAGGAAGGAGAGATAGAAGAACCTATAGACCTAATAGCTAATATTTTAAAATAATATTAAATATTTAAGGCTTTATTTTAGAAGACCTTAAAGAATTTTAATAGGAGTATATAAATACTACCTTATATTAAATAGAACTATATAATAAAGTTAAAGGAAGGGAAATAACTAAAGTACTTTCTGCTATATAATTTTAACTAGTTGGAATTAAGTACTTTTAATAAATAAATATAAAAATAGAAGGAGAAAGGATATATTAGAATTTTTAATTCCCTAATATAATACTTTATTATCTTTATCCTAAAGAAGAATAAAAAACTATAATTAATTATTAATTACTAATAGTTAAATAATATTATAATTAAAGATTAGATTCCCTTACTATTAATATTTAAAGTAAGGGATTAGCTATAAGGAGCTGTAATATATACTTAATTAAATCTTACTAATGTATATAGATTAATTTAAATAAAGGAAGGGTATAAATAGATAATAGCTTTTAGTACTTTAGGAGAATGTTATAAATTCTAGGTAATACCTTAAGGACTAATAAATATACCTATATCCTTTTAAAAAAGGATTAACTACGTCCTTTAGAAATATTAAAATAAATTTATTATTATATACCTAAATAATATCTTAATATATTTTAAAAATAAAAAAGAATATAAGGAATATATATAATTAATACTTTAAGTATTATAAAATAATTACCTCTTTATAAACTTTAAAAAGTATTAATTTTATACCTAAGAAGTAGAATTTTTAGAATATATTATTACCCTTAGAATTATATAAATAAATCTGAAGAAAGTTACTGCTATTAATAAATAGCTAACTTTAACGTTAGTTAAAGAAGTATAAAGTTTCTATAGATTAGCTAACTATTATTAATGCTTTATCTAAAACTTTTTAGTTTTAGCTTAACCTTTAACTAATATAATAAAAAAAGATTAAAAGTTTAAGTAAATAAAAGAAGTAGAATAAGTATTTTAAGTAATTAAGTAAGTTATAACCTTAGAACTTATTTTAGCTATATATAACTTTAAAAAACTAGTAGAAATTAAAACTAATGCATTAAAGTATATAATTAAAGGAGTACTAAATTAATAAAATAATAAAGGAAAGCCTTATTTTATTACATTTTACTTACAAAAGCTTAATAAAGCTAAACTTAACTATATAGTTTATAATAAAGAATTCTTAAAAATTAAAAGCTATTTAAAATAATAAAGTTAATACTACAGAGGAAGTAAATTTTAAATTAAGATCTTTACTAATTATTAAAATATTACTTACTTTATATTTACTTAGAAGTTATTTAGATAATAACTAAGATATTTTAAATTCCTAAGTAAATTTAATTATAAATTAATATATTATAAAAGATTAGAAAATAAAAGAGCTAATGCTTTTAGTAAAAGAATTAACTATTTTTAAGAAATCCCCGATTACTAAGGTACTATATTATACTAGAATGTATAAGGTAATTATAAATAAAGATCTTTTAATATAATCTTTAAAGTATAAAAATATAATAAACTCTTTAAAGAAATTAAAGAATATATAAAAAATTAGGAACTATATTAGTTTTTATTTTAAATTATAATATAAGACGGATACCTTATAAATAAAAATAAATATTAGGTACCTTTGGAATTATAAAAAAAAGTTATAAAATATATTTATAAATATCTTTTATTTAAATATTAAGGAATTATAACTATATATTAATAAGTACTTATAATATATTAATTTAAAGAAATAAAAGAAATTACTACTAATATTATAGTAACTTATAATAAGTATTAATATACTAAATATAAAAGATATAAGCCTTATAGAAAACTGTAACCCCTGCTAATATTTAAATTACTATAGGAAATAGTTACCTTTAATTATATTATAAATCTATTACTTTTTAAAAAACCTTTTACTAAGGTAACCTATAATAGTATCTTAGTAGTAGTAAATAAATTTATAAAGTAAGTATACTTTCTGCTTTATTAAAAATAACACTTAGCAGAAGATTTTATATATATATATCTAAAAATAATAGCAGCTAATTATAATATACCTTAAGAAATTATTTTTAATAAAAGATAAACTTTTACCTTTAAGTTTTAGTAAAAACTTATAGTAAAACTTAAAGTAAATTATAAACTTAGTAGTATATACTATCCTAAGATAAATAATTAAACAAAATAAATAAATTAAATTATTAAGTAATACCTAAGATATTTTATTAATTTATAGTAAAATAATTAAGTTAATAAACTACCTTTTATATAGTTAT
>NW_020209550.1:0-2935 GCF_003025095.1 Trichoderma harzianum CBS 226.95 | reverse complement strand
TAGCTATAGGGATGTAAAGACCACTGTAATAACCGCTATAAGCTCTATTTTCTTATAGCTATAGCTATAGCTTATAGCTATAGACTAATATATATTAAAAGTATTAGGTTTTTTATTTTTAAAAAGTTTATCTTTAATATTTAAATTAAGTCCTTAGTAGTAGAGTATATACTATACTTTATTATTTAAGTTAATCCTAGTAGCTAAATATATAAAAGTAGTAGTATACTTTACGTAAGGTCCTTTTTATTTAATTTAAAAAAGTATATTTTCTACTTCTTTAAACTTATTAACTTTTCTATATAGTTTTTTAAGCTATTTTTTAAATATAGTATAACTATTAAATAAGTTAAGTATATATTATTTCTTAAAAGTCTTAGTTTACTTATAATCTCTAAGGTATAGTTTAAACTAGTCCTTAGTAGTTTTAGTTAAATAGCTTTTTATAGTTTAAATTCTTATAATATTATTAGCTATAGTAATTAAAAAGTAGCTAAAATAGTTTTATATATTAGTAAAAAACTTTTAAATTTACTTAGGGTCTCCTTTAAACTTATCTAGTAGTACTAATTTAATAATTTCTTTAGGTTTCCGTTATTATACTATAGGGGCTAGGTTAACCACGGGGTTTACTACTAGTTATACTACTGGTAGTTGTTTTTATAGTATTTAAAGTTATCTTATAAGTCTTTATATAGTAGCAGCTTATTATTATATAAGGTTTTCTAAGTTTATAAGTTTTACTAAGGCGGTGTTTTTTTATTATACTATAGTAAAGTCCTTGTAAGTCTTATTAAGGTTAACGTCTTATATTTAATTAACTATTATATTTTATTACCTATAGGTCTAAGGTAACTGTTTAAATAAGAGTTATTATTATATAATAAACCAGGTCCTATAGGTACTATAAGTTAGCTATTTTTAAGGGATAAACCTTAGAGTAGTTTTATAGTTTATATTAGCGGAGTAATTAAATTAGTAATAGGCAATTTTATTACTAGTTAGTAATATAAATAAAAATAAATATCTAGGTTTTAATCTAATTATATTATAAACGCTGTAATAATAACTAGTTATTTAAGTATTTTAATAAGTAATATAAAGTAGACTTATATATCTAGTTATATATTCTAAAGTTAAATAGAATTGCTTATAATTTTAATTAATTTATTCCTGCGTTAATTAGAATTAACGTTAATTCCCGTCGACCGCTTCCTAATTAGCTATGCGGCCCGACGTTAATCCAGGAGTGCCTACCCTATAGGCCCCTTATCATAACTATAAAAGCTAGGTCGTAATAAGTTTTTAATATTATTAGTACTTATTAATATTAATCTTATTAATATAGTATTTATAAAAGTATTTAATATTCTTTTTATAGGTATTACCTTTATTATAGGTTTTAAAGTTAAATTTATTATAATATAACTAGTATTAAAGTTAAATATATTTTTCTTTTTTTCTATAATACTTTTTATAATATTTATCCTTATATTATAAAGAGTTAGTTTTAGGATAAGCTTCCTTTTATATATACTATTCTTTAACTTTATAATCATAGTATAATTTATATCCTTAGTTAGGGTACTAATCTAAATTAATTTTTATATAATTTTTATTATATAAGTTTTTATATTAAATTTAAAAATATTAATTATAAACTTTTTATTTTTAATATTTTTTATATAGTATTTTATAATATTATTTTACTATTAAATACCTATAGTCTTTTATAAATAGGGTATTATATATAAGCTGTATTTCTTCTTATTTAAGGAATTAATCTTTAGTTATAATAAAGTAGTAGAGGTTTATATTAGTATATTTTACTAACCTATTATTACTTAGTACTTATTACTAGGTAATTCCGTACTATTTAAGTATTTATTAGAATTTACTTAAGTTATATATTTTTATCTTTTTTAAGTTATAGTTAAAAGGTTTTTATTTATAAAGGTAGTTTAATCCCTAGGGTTTTTATAATTTATAATTTATATATAGTTCTAAAATATTAAAGTTAATGTATTTTTAATTTTTCCTATACTTTTTTTCCTATTTATAAATAAAGGTATTTTTTTTTTTTTTTTTTTATAAGTAAAATATTAAAGGCTTTAGCTTATACTTTATTAACTTTATATTCTTCCTAAATTATAAAAGCAGGTTAATTACTATTAACTTTATTTTTTAATTATTATTTAGCTTCTTTAAAAATTATAGTATTAACTATAATTTATTTTAGCTACTTTCTCTTAGGTACCTTAAAGTACTACTTTATTATTTCTTTTTCTTCTTTATATATAAAATATTAATTATTATAGCAGCTGGTTTAACTAAGTAAGTTATAAAGTATAGTTTTAATAATATTAATTTAAACTTTATTAAATTTTTTATTTTTATAAGTAGATTTTCTAAAATTATTAGGTTTTTTATATTTACTTTAGTAGTCTTTTTCTTTATAATTTATTTTACTATAGTAATTATATTTACTTATAAATTTACAGGTATTAATAGTATTTAGATTTATTAATCCTAGTTTTTTATTATTTAATAAAGCTAAGTTATATTTTTTATTTTAATTAATATAATATTAAAGGTAGTAATATACTTTATTATTTCCTCCTTTTTTAACTTATTTTTCTTTTTATTATTTAAATTATTAATTATTAATATAACTAACTTTTTTAGAAAGTACTTTAAATATAGTTAAAAAATTATTTTATATTAATTTATCTTTTACTTTTAATTTTAGTCTTTAATAGTATAATATTTTTTTAACTATATCTTTAAGGTTTATTTTAGCATAAATTTAAATAAACTCAGTAGTATATTTAGTATATATACTTTATTATTAAAGTTTTAGTAGTATATTTTCTACTTCCTTTTTTTTATTAATTTAGCTAAATAATACCTTAAGTTAGTCTTTAAATTCTTAATA
>NW_020209549.1:0-2938 GCF_003025095.1 Trichoderma harzianum CBS 226.95 | reverse complement strand
ATTATTTTTTTAATATATATATTATAAAAAAATAATATTTAATATATTTATAAATAATTTTAATTTTTAAAAATTTTTATTATTATATTTTTTTATTTTATTAATATTATATATATTATAAATATAAATCTAAATTTATTTTATATACTATATATTTAATTTTATATTTATATATTTAATATTTTATAATATTTATATATATTTAATTTCTCTCCTAAGTATAAAAAATAAACTACTTAAAAAAAACTAATTATAAAAAAACCTTTATACTATTTTATTAACTTTTTTAATAATTTTCTTAATACTTTTGCTTAGCTTAGGGTTTTTAGTATCCTTTAGCTAATTTAGCTTATACTTTACTTTACCTAGCTTTAGTTTTTCCTTTTTTAAAGCTTTTAATTATAAATTTATAAATTTATTAATTATAAATTTAGTTATTTATTTAGCTATTTTACTATATATTACAATTAGGTTATGGCTATTACCTTTTGTAAGGGTTATCTTTTTTAATTAAGAAGAAGTAGTTAGGGTATATTATTTTATTATATAGTCTTTTATATTATATACGCAATTTATTTTCAGGCAGGATTATTACTACCTTTTATAACCTAATAAAAGAATACCTATTTAATTTAGTTAAGTTATTAAATTATAAATTATAAAGCTTAAAGTTTATATTATATTTAAACTTTATTATTTAAGCTATTTTATATATATATTTTAAGTTTAATCTTAAACCTTAATTAGTTATACTTTATAGCCTAAATTTTTAAAGTTTAATTTAATTAGCTATAGTTAATTAAGTTAAGCTATAGATTAATTTTAGATTTTAAACTAAAGGCTAGGGTATAGCCTTCCTTTAACCTAGCTATTATAGCTTTACTAACCCTTTTAATAATAAATATAACCTTTACCTTTATATATATTTAATTTAAATTATATTTTAAATATTTATATTATTTAATATAATATTTATTTTTAAAATTATAATTATTTAATATATTATAAAAATATTTTATTTATTTTTTATAAATAATATAATAATTATTATTTTATAATAATTATTATTAATAATAATAAAATTTAAATTTATATTATTATATATTACCTTTATATTATAATAATATATATTTAAAAATTTAATAATATTTCCTTAAATATTTATAAATTAATTAATTTAAATTTAGCTAAAGGATTTCATATTAGTAAATTAATTATTTTATTTATTAAATAATTAAATTATTATAATACTTAGGTTTTTAAGTTAATTTTAATAATTACTAGTTAAAATTAATATATAACTTAAGCTATACTTTATATAATAATAAAAACTTAGCTTAATAATATAAAATTAAAGTTATTATTTAATATAATAGCTAATATTACCTAAGGTATATTTAAGAAAATAAAGTAATAAATTACTTTTATAATAAAAGATTATTATAAAAATATAAAATATTAAATATAGTTTATAATAATTATAAATTAATAATATTTATTTAATTAATTAATAACTTTTTTTAAAAAGTTAAAAATATAGTAGTTTTAAAATATTATAGTTGTAAATTATAGTAGCTATAGGTTATTATAGTAGTATTAATATATAAAGGTTTTTATTTTAGTAGTAAATATAAGTTTTTTATAAAGGGTTTTTTTATTATAAAGATATCTATAAGGGGATTAAAAATAACTTAGCTTAGCTATCTAAAGTAATAATATTATTATTATTATTATTATTATATATATTTTTTTTAATAATAATATATATGTCACGACCTAACACTTATGGTCGCGACAATGGGCCAAACCGACCAGGTGCAATCGGATTAACTATAATCCGACTAGCTAATTAGACCCCGCTCATCTCACTTATTTAACGAGCTCAGCAAGCTTATACTCTTTATACTTATCTTACGAGCTACACAAGCCTAGAGTTAACTAGGTATATAAGTTTACTTTATATTACTTATTAAAATAGTTTAAATAGCCAGTTATAAATATAAAGCAACGCTTAATTATACCTACAAAGTATTATCTATTAGTTATATAAATAAACCCCCTTTTTATTTTTATTAATTACCTACTAGTTTAACCTAGCTTATCCGCTAATATAAACCTAGTATAAGGTTTATCCCTTAGGAATCCCTCTTATACTAACACTATAAGAGCTTAGCTTATTATATATTTATAACTCTTATTTAAAGGTTACCTTAGACTATAGGTAATATTACTATAAGGATACTAAATAGTTAAATTCTATATACTAAACGAAGGAATAAATTAAAAAAGTAAAGTCTAAAGTATATACAGAAGTAATATTAAAATTTCGGACTTATTTAAAAAAACTACTAAAATAATAAATCTTAATATAAAAGGAATTATAACCCTTTAACTACTAGCTAATAATACTAAAGTATAATAGTGCTTCCTAGACCTTAAAGCTTTAGTTATTTATATAGAATAAACTATTAGGGACTAATAAAATACTATTAATATATTTAATAGATAACTTAATACTTAATAGTAATAATAAGGGTAACTACCTGCGGCTTAAGGCTAGCAGGGAGGTCCTTGTAAAAAGGAACTAGGTAAGATTATTAAGCTACCTCTGCTAATACTATTTAATAAAGACCTATAAAAAATTAAAGGATTTTTTATAAATATAAGGTTTTACTTTAGATACTTCCTAACTACTATAGCTCCGCCAGAATAATAAGTTAGTGTTATAGAAAGCCGACTTATTAAAAGACTTAAGAATTAATTTAAACTATACCTTTAAGACTTTAAGTAATATAACTAAGCTAAAAGAAAGGCTACTACTAACGTACTCTTTAATAAATATAAAGAATTTAAAGACTAACTTAAGGTATTATTTAGCTAAATTAATAAAAAAAAGGAAGTAGAAAATATACTACTAAAACTTTAATAATAAAGCGTA